>NW_021680880.1:99857-122982 GCF_001412515.2 Diachasma alloeum | reverse complement strand
GGGGGGGGGGGGGGTGTAGCGGCTCGCTACATCTACACTAAGACGCGTATCGTACCGCTCTCATAGACACACACCTGAGGAACACACGCACGTCTCAGATGACGCAATTGCTCCCGCTTAGTAGTCGTGTGGCTCTCGCCACTCGGTGGATATCTCTACCTCGCCTGTATATATGATACATTCATACCACCGACTGATCCTGTACATACTCATATCACGACAATAAATTAATTACTAGTTTGCAACCGTTGCCTCGCGTAGTTGATTCGTTACCTTCCTGATCCAACACCACCTCGAATCCTACAGGGGGGGGGGGGGTTGTTTTGCAAAGAGTGGTGTTTTATGGAAGGATGGGTTATCGTTGAGGTTATCCAAAAATATCTCCGAAACTAAGGAAGATAGCGAATTTTTACGAAAATTTTGGGGGAGGGGGTGAGTAGGGGTGTGTATTGAGAATTCGCAATTGAAAAAATTGAGTCGGTCTGTTTTTTTCAAAAATATCTTCAAAACTAAGGGAGGTGGCGATTTTTTATGAAAATTTTGGTGGCAGGAGGGAGATGTGTATCGAGAATTCACAACCAAAAAAATTGAGTCTGTGATTTTTTCAAGATTATCTCGGAAACTAAGGGAAATAGCGATTTTTTACAAAAATTTGGGGTCCGAGGGGGGGGGTGTATTGAGAATTCACAACCAAAAAAATTGAGTCGGTCATTTTTTCAAAAATATTTCCGAAACTTAAGGAGATAGCGAATTTTTATTCAAAAATTAGGAGGGGGGAAGAGGGAGGCAAGCTGTATTGAATTTTCGATGTGTAACACACGCCCTCCCCCCTAATTTTTTGGTAAAAATTTTTCCCAATTTTGCGGTAAAAATTCGCTATCTCCCTTAGTTTTAGAGATATTTTCGAACAACTCCCCAAGTCAATTTTTTTGGTTGTGAATTCTTTATGCACACCCTCCCTCCTCCCCCCCCCTTATTTTCGTAAAAATTCGCCATTTCCTATGGTTTCTGAGATATTTTTAAAAAACTCAATGACTCAATTTCTCTGTTTGTGAATTCTCAATTGACAAAAATTTTGTCATTACCTTTTTTGTAGAGCCCATTGAGCGTTATAAATAAGGTCATGAGAAAAACCGGACTCAATATTGTCTGACTTAATATTGTCTATTCCTGTGAGTTACGGAGTGGGTACGATAATAAAAAGTGTGGTTATCAACACAAAGTCAATGAAAAAGAGTGTCAGTACGAGTGTTTCTTTAAAAAAAAAAATGTCCAAAAAATTCTCAGGACCAACGTACTTGACGCCGTTTTTTGAAACACTTATTGCGGAGAGTTGTCGCAAAACAACCCTCGCAATGAATGAACCTTTTCCATGCTTTTATGTCGCGAATGCCGATAACTACTTGGCGATCACTACGTTAATTAATTTAATTTTTATTCATGAAGAAACACTCGTATTGACACTCTTTTTCATTGACTTTGTGTTGATAACCACACTTTTTATGGTCGTACCCACTCCGTAACTCACAGGAATAGACAATATTGAGTTGGCATTGATGAGTTCAAACTAATAAAATTTGCAACAGTACAAGCCGACTGTAGAAAAAAGCTGAAATTGTTTCTAGATGTTATGAAAAGTTCTGTGGTTTTTCAAAATGACAAGTTCAACTTCATTTATTTCTGCACTTTTTTCAATTTCCCAGAAGCAACTATCCATAAATAAGTACTCGGGCATTTTTCCACAACAACGCATTGAAATGATTACTCGGCATTTTTTCAATTTTTTTTCTGAGAAGCAATAAATTTTTTTTTTTAATTAAAAATTTCCCTTGATCTATTTTTGACGTGGATACGTCTATGGTTTCAATATGGAGGGTCATTTTGGGAAACGGTCTTTATGTGTGGCGCCATCTATCGGAATTCTAGAAAATTCTAGACATGCCGAGGTAATTCGAGAAGTTTCTTGAAATTTAGAAAAAAATTCAAGGAGTTTCCAGAAATTTCGAGAAATTCGGGGAGTTTCTTGAAAATTCGAGAAAGAAGGAAAGACCATGGACGTATCCACGTACAATTTTACAACGGTGTGAAAGATACAACTGCCTGCAATTTTTTCCATGCTCCATTTTTTCCGGGATTCAATTTACTTCGTTCAGACCTAAATTCTCGGTGTGCTTGTCTTACAAACAAGTATAACCTCCACTTTCCCCCTCCGACGCCACCCTGGGAATCAACGAACCTCACCATATTTTTAACAAGGGGAGTACAAGGAGTTTTTAGAAAATGCAAGAGAAATGACGCAGTTTACGGAAATTTCGAAAAAATTCGAGGAATTTTTAGTAATTTGTAGCAAATTGATGGAGTTTTTTTAAATAAAATTCAAGATAATGCAAAAAGCTTCTAGAAATTTCGAGGAAATTCGTGAAGCTTATAGAAATTTTAAGAGAATTCAAGGAATTTCTAGAAATTTCGAGAATATTCAGAGAATATACGGAGAGTTTTTAGAAAATTTGAGGGATTTCGAGAAGGTTCTAGAAATTTCGATATAATTTAAAAAAATCCCAGAAAATTTGTGAGAATTCAAGGAGTTTGTCGAAATTGAAAGGAATGCGAGGAGTTTCTAGAAATTTTCAGAGAAATCCTAGAGTTTCCAGAACTTTCAAGGGAATTCAGAAATTTTCTAGAAATTCTAAGGAAATTCAGGAAATTTCGAGAAAATTCGAGGGAATGCAACGCGTTTCTAAGAAACTCGGAAAAAGTCAGGAAGTTTCTAGACAATTCATGGGAATTCAAGAGAGTGCAAGGAGCTTCTAGAAATTTCGTGAGAATTCAGGGACTTTCTAGAACTTTAGAAGGAATTCAAGGACTTTACAGAACTTTGGAAGGAGTCCAGGGTGTTTCTATAACATCCGAGCGAATTCAAGGAATTTCTGGAAATATGAGGGAATTCGAGAAGTACATAAAAATGTCGATGGAATTCAAACATTTTCTAGAAAACTCATGAGAATTCGAGAAATTTATCGAAACTTCGAGAAAATTCAAGGAATTTCTAAAAATTTCTAGAACTTTTCAATTCCTAATCATGTCGTATTGTGGTAGTTTATTAATAAATCCGGATTTGGCATTTTTCCTTCTTGATTTCTATCACTTTTGTAGTCTTACTGTTCTACTGAATAGATAGACGCATACAATCTTGGCACACTTTTTTCCATAAAAAATGTTTTTTTTTTATTTGATTTTTTTTCTTTGGATTGTTGAAAAATTAGATCGGTGCTCATAGGGGTGGAAATCGATGGGAACATGTTTAGACGCGTTGAGGTCACGGCGTCCAGATTGTAAGCTTTAAAATGATACAAACTTACGAAAAAAAAAATCCGGATCATTTCAACTTGTCATTCTCAGTAGTAAGTGACCGAGATTGGCGAATTTTTTTCCAGGAATTCCCCCCCGCCCTCCTGCCCGCCTTTCTTCCACGAAGAGCACGTGCACGTCCCCCCTTCACCCCTCGGCGGCATGCCTTTTGAAGAGGACGTCGGCGCGCTGGGGGGCCCCCTGGGGTGCAGGGTCTGATGCCCAAGGGTCACAGGAAGTGGGTGGTGGGTGGAAAAGGGGCGGTGGGTGGAACTGGTTGTCGGGTGGAAAATGGGGTGGCGGGTGGAAAGTGGGTGGTGGTAATAAGAAATTACATAACGTACAATTTATAGGATTACACAAATTTATATTCAGAAATTATTCTTATTGTCTAGGATACATAATTTTCTTAATTGTAAAGGGATGATGATGATAATGATTATTATTGTTATTATTATTATTATTATTATTATTATTATTGATCAGTTAATGAAGGTACATAATTTTTTCAGTGGAACGCTGATTACAATGTAAAATACCGTTGCCAGATAAACTCTGGAAAGGTTTACTTAAATTTTTACGATTACAATTTCGGTTTTGAGTAATTGTTTTGAACATTTTCATAATAATGCGATCGTTACGTTTTGTGTCTGAAGAAAATACTTTATGAAAGGATTGTAAAAACCGATCATTGAACAACCAATGAAGCACAGTAATGCAGTACTGGCCACAAACATCAGACGATATATCTTGGAGTCTTTTCTGGCTCCATTCATATACATGGGAATTTCGCTTAAGACGCTGAGCGATTCTTGTGTCGAAGGGCGGCATTCCGAAGCTGTCGAAATAGATTCCTCGTACATTTGAACCGAGGTAAATGGCAATCCAGTGGCTTCCTGCTTGGTTGTGGTTATCGGTGTTGATGATGTTGGCACAGGGCCGGGACCATGTCCAGGGGACACGATCAGCAGGGTAGACGCCTCCAATTGATGCATCGGTATACGGTAGTACCTTCAGGAGCTCAAGTGTATTCATAAGACGATGGTACGCAGGACAATTGTCGTGGCTTTGTGACCCGGGTAGAAACGGTTTATGGTGTGACACCTGCTCAGTTGTTTGGACGCAACTAACGTAATTGTGTGGTGAACCTCTATTAAATAGTTTAGTATTCTTTTTCAGCCACTGTAGTCGACAATAACTTGTCTTGTTGAGTCAATTTCCAACAAATTATCGTATTCAGCATATAACAGACATTTACATTTTGCTCTGTTGCTTTGTTGAATCGTACTTCAATACGAACACTCCCACTCTTTACGAGATTCCATTGACCGGCAGAACTTGCAGATAAATCGGGAGTCAGGTCAAAGGCGCATAAACAAAAGCCGTCGGAATATGCTAGATGAGAAATGTTATTTCTATGGTCACTAAAATGCGTTCCAGTCCCTGCAAATAAGGTATTAAAAGCTTCCACATCTAGGCACCCGTCAGAGGTAAAAATCGTTTGCAGGGGTTTCGTAGGTACTTGGCGTCTATCGACATTCAGGCATAAAAAGTTCATTTCAAAATTCTGGAAGTTGAAGGGGTTCTTCTTCCTCGCTACATTGGTACTGGCATTGTCGACAAATCCAAGTATAATTCTTTTAGGCAGTTGGCCTAAAATTGCGTTATCTATCGTCTCTCCCATAATTCCATTATGCAGAACAAAAGATTTAACCTCAACACGGGTCAAGGGATATTTTGCAGTTGTCTTTGCAAGCGTTTTAGCGTGAGCTATCAATATTCCAGGTCTCAAAATTTTCGCTCGAATTTTTATCATAGTGTGTGCCAAATCGATGTATTCTTCTCCATGGCCTGGGACGATGAATTCGATTGGGGCGTCGTCCGATAGAGCAGACACAGGATTATAATAAGCAAATTGAGAATTTTCAATACTTGTTTGCGTCGGGGGTATAGTAAACAGATTGTGACGTATTGAGATCGATCAATACGTCGATTTAATAAATAATTATAGTTATTATGGCCAAAGTGGTGGATGATGGGAACGGGAAACGAGGTTTCTCATTCCCTTCATCCAAGCATTGCTCAGCAGTCTCACGGGGTCCCATGGACACCAACGTAAGCAGTTCCACGGTTTTCTACAGGTCCAGTTCTGGGTGCTGAACTGTTTGACTGTGTAGGTTTCTGTCAAATGAAGGCACGGAACCGTGTTAGTGAAGAAGGACGTGGGATTGCTTAAGTAAGCATTTTGGGGTTTTGACGAGCTTGGGAGGGTCCCCTGGACTTCCCCAAGAGACACAGTACGTTCGGGAGCTGGACAGAGAAGATCTCTGAGCTCAGGCCTTCAGCCAATCATCAAGTCGAGTCAAAGTCCCGAAGTCGAATCGTATAATTAATAACGCGTATACCGACCCGAACCGTAACATCAAGTGTATCTTCAGTATAGACAATATAGCTAGAGTTTATATATATATATATATATATATATATATATATATATATATATATATATATATATATATATATATATATATATATNTATATTCGGGAGTATTATTTCGGCAACCCTCCACACATCTCTCCGATTGAGCGAACCCCCCGTGAGCTCACCGATACTAGCCGAATCGAAGTGAAACTATGAGTTTATTAAAGGAAAACTAAACTCATAACGTCACATTGGCACCCAACAGTTTTTAGGCACTCATTCAGGGAATCGAGTGTAAAAACAAGGAACTCGAAGGATTACAGTGATTTTATGTGATGTTAAAGTGAAAGTGAAGGATTGCAGTGAAGTGTTTAAGGTATACGCGTGTGCTGAAGAAATAGCAAAAGAAACCGACGGTTAAGACAAAGGCAAACGTCTCAATTTTCCGTTGTAACTGCACTCAATAAAAGAAAAAATAGATAGCTCTCGCATTGCCAGCGCGAGCGGAAGACTCCAGAGAAGTCAAAATTTCACCTGAGGACAGCTCGACGAGCCCATAAGACATCGGCCGCAGTGTGAGAAGCGGAGACAACTAGCTGAGTTCAGAAGCAGAGACAATGAGCAGAGACAACTGGCAGAAAAGTGTTAGCAGAGACAACTACCAGAGACAACTCGCCAAAAAGCTAGTAGCGGAGACAACTAGCAGAGAAGCGACGCACAGAGACAACGAAGGCGATTAAAACACTAACGAGAGGAAAGAGGATGCATTTGTGGCTCTTATTCGCCGTCTTTGGCTCTACGTAAGTACAGAAACAGCCTCAAAATTCCACCCACGCGTTCAGAGCGATCCTTGAGCAGTCGAAATACTCGACGAGACAAACGGAACGACGACTCGAGACCGTACCTCTCAAGATTAGAATTAGTTAGAATAGATATGGACAACACACAAGGTGTGACAACAGGGGTGCCGACGGTACCCGTGATTCCCACGACAATAACAAGCGGGGCACTATCAGCCTCGGGTACAACGAACACTACTGTGACGTTCACGAGTACCGGTGCGAGAATGAGCGCGGGTTTAGGAAATACCTCCCAACCACCCTTATATTATCCTCAGACATCGGGAATATTTTCAAATGTTAACATGTCAAACTTGAGATTAGGACAATTGACCTCAATGTATGGGGGAAATCCAGAATCCAGCAGGTTAAATTTGGGATTAGGACAAAATAACCCAGCGTTCGGCACAAATTATGGTATGGGACGATCAGAATTAGGCGCGAAGCACGCATTCGGTACAGACTACGAATTTGGTAGGCAAGGAATGGGACTCGGAAGTCCGATGTCAGGGTCAAATCTGGAATTTGCCAGGTCAAATCTCGGTCTTGATGGTTTAAACGCAACACGGAATGAATGTCGGGGCCGTAAGCCCAATTAATAGTTTTGGAGGCGTCAACACAAGACCGGAATTAAATCTGGGCATTGAAAGACAGGGATATGGACCAGGAATGGGATATGATCCAAGAATAGAAAATTTTTATGGAGAGGATCAAAGAGCGAGAAACGCCATTAGACCACTGCCAAAATAAGAAGTTGGGGACGATGTTGAAAGGTTCATCACCAGTTTAAAAATGTCACGTCGATTTTTGAGACCGGGAGATGAATTGAATTTTTTCCATCAAATATTACCAAAATTCGGCCCCAAGGCAAGATTGGCAGTGGAAAGTGCATCAACCAGCATCAATTCACTCGATGATCTTATACTGAAACTTCGTCTTTCATTTGGGACTAGAGAAAATTTACGCCAAATTCTTGCAAAAATGTCACGTTTGTATCAGCAATACGGGGAGTCAGTAACCGACTATGAAGCGCGCTTCAGGGCTCTCCAATTGAAAGCACAGAGACGACTTGACACGGACCCGACGGCTGATTACGGTATTACCATTCATGGTATTAAATTGAACATGAGGGAAGCATTCCTCGCAGGACTCAGAAGAGACATCAAGAACATGATGTTCCCTCTGACACCTACCTCTTTTGACGAAGCCGTCGGCGTTGCAGTGACAATCGAATCTAAATTGAAAGAGACCGAAGATTTTGAACAACTCAGAAATTGCACGCAAAAATAAAACAGTTGCAAGGGCAAGCGAAAATTAGAGCAAAGGAATCAATCGATGATGACGCCCTTGAAACTGATTTGAGGGCAATGAGCATTAAAGCCACAAATTCAGCCAAAGCCGACGGGCAGAGACGCGGTTTTCAGAGCAGTAAAGACAAATCAGATTATAAAGAGGCGAAACAATATGATAAGCGGGGGAAGAAACCAAACACCACTGATAACAATTGTTACAAGTGCTCCAAGCCCGGAAACTTCCCGCGAGAATGTAGAACCCCCTCACATTTAATAAAAAAGCAATTCCCCGGAAAAGTGGCTTTTGACGAAACCAAAGGAGAAATAAAAATTTAAACTAAGAATGAGTCTAGAAAAACTGCGCGATCTGGGACTCAAAGACATGGACGAGTCAAACCTGCAGAACACGGTAGTATATAAGACAGCCCATGTAAATTTCCGCGTAATGAACGTGCCCCCCACTCAGGTCCATTTAAAGGTTAATAAAATGGAAGGGGGGAAAGGTCAATTTTTTGTAGACACGGGGGCCGATGTAAACCTAGTGATAATGGATAAACTTAGCCCTAACGTAACTATAAATTGCGAAGAAATAATAATAATTAAAGGGGTTACACCGGGGAAATTGAAGACAGTAGGATACGTAACTCTGGACGTAGAGGGAGTCGAGGACAATTCCATGTTGTCGACTCAGATTTTTCCCTTATAGAAGATGGAATGCTAGGCAGGCCATTTCTAAAAAGTAGGGCAGTCAAAATTGACTATGGGGAAGATACGTTGACTATAGGGGAAGGAATACATACGTTTGTAAACACGGAGTCAATTTCTCTTCCGCCTAGAACAGTCAAATTAGTATACGTCAGGGTAAATAAATTCGACGCTGAGGTCGGATACCTCCCGCGAAGGGACATAAAAAAAGGGGTGTACTTCGGGGATGCGATAGTGAAGCCTAAACGAGGTGTAGCTTCATGTACGTCTACAATACCCGTGAAACCGAAGAGCGATTTAAGGTTCCATTTGTTGACCTGGAAGAGATAGAGTCAATCGCAACAGAGGCGGAAATTAAAACATTTGGGGAGACAGAGAGTTCAGATGATCAACAGCGCGAAATTAGAGCCAATAAAATTATTGAAGTCCTCAAACTGGAGGGTCTCGATGAGGAAGAGCAGGAAGAGGTAAAAGATCTTGTCCGATATAATTCGTGGGTCTATAAACTTGAGGAGAAATTGAAAGAAGCAAAAATACCAGGGTATCGAATTAAATTGAAAGATGATGATCCGGTGGTAGTGAGACAATGTCGCCTGCCCTTCCACATTCGAGATAAATTTAAAGAGCAAATAGATAAAATGTTAGAAGCACGTATCATTGAACCATCTGACTCACCATATAATTCTCCAGCATGGATGGTGGGGAAAAAACCAGGCGCCGACGGGGAGAAACGATGGCGCATGGTTGTCAATTTTCGTAAACTAAACGAAAAAATGGTCGCGGACGCGTACCCTTTACCCAACATAACGGGTATTCTTGATCAATTGGGGGGAATGAGGTACTTTTCGACGTTTGATCTGGTGTCGGATTTCCACCAAATCCCATTGGCACCCGAAAGCCGCCCCAAAACGGCATTCTCAACACCAGGGGGGCATTATCATTATTTAAGAATTCCAATGGGAATCGCGAATGGTCCACCGGCCTTTCAAAGGTCAATGGACGTAGTTCTCTCAGGCTTACAGGGTGCAGGATTATTTGTATATATGGATGATATCGTAGTCTATGGGAAAACACTTGATGATCATAGGGAAAAGTACAGATCTTTTGTTGATAGACTCCACAAAGTGCAAATGAGCCTGCAGCCTTCTAAGTGTGAATCCCTGAGGGAAGAAGCCACCTTCTTGGGACATTGCGTGAGCGAGGAAGGGATAAAGCCCAACCCCAAAACAATCGACCCCATTCTAAAATATCGGAGGCCAAAAGACAAAAAGGGCATTAGCCAATTTCTTGGTCTGGCCGGCTATTACCGTAAATTCATCGAAAATTTCGCGACGAAAGTACGCCCCCTAAACAAATTTTTGAACGAGGATGTTCCTTTTGAATGGGGGGAAATCCAGGAAAACGCTTTCGAATCGATGAGACGGGAAATTACGCAATATCCAATTCTAAGACACCCTGATTTTTCTCGGCCGTTTGTCGTCACAACGGACGTATCAGACTACGCAGTCGAAGCAATCCTAAGTCAAGGTAAAAAAAATAGGCGAAGACTTGCCTATAAGCTATGCGTCACGGGTGATGACAAAACCCGAGAAAAATTATACAACAACTAAAAAAGAGCTTCTCGCGATTATCTTTGCAATTCGACAATTTCGACCGTATTTATACGGAAAGAAATTTACTTTCGTAACAGATCATCAGCCACTCGTGTGGCTGAGATCCACTAAAGATCCGGGAGCCCAATTACGGCGATGGGCCAATGAATTGGAGGAGTACGACTATGAAATTAAATATGAACCGGGAAAATTAAATCTCAATGCGGACGCATTATCTCGTAACCCGATACTGGACGAAGTGGAAGAATCTACTCACGAGCAAATCATCGCTGTGACCAACGAAGGAAACTCACCTATGAAAAAGACAGAAATCGGAGATGCGATATGGTATGTTGTTATACCAAGTGGCGAAAGAATAGGTCCATGCGTAGTTGAAATGATGTGGCCTGATAATAAAGTCCAAGTCATGCGGGGTACGAGCCCCGATATCGTAAGGAAAGAGTGTATTGCCGCAGTGAACAACCCTCCACCGGATTGGGATCTCGCTCAGATGACGATAGATTTGTCCAATAATTACCCAGACATGGACGTCGGGGATCTGGTATGGTATAAAAATTTTTCACCTTATCAGACGCAGGGACCTCACGTAATCACCGCAGTGATTTCCCCTGACGTCATTAAGATAAAAAAAGGAAACACTACCACACATGTGCCTAAATGTCGAGTAGTGTCGGTAAACCAAGGACCGCAGGAGGTAGAAAGGACCAACAAACCACCCCCAGAAGCATCCGAGAGAAATCCGGAGGAGAAAGAGAATCCGATTCAGAAAAGGAAACGAGGACGTCCAAGAAGTAAAACAGTAAAAAGAAAGGCTGAAAAGAAAAAACGGGGGCGCTTTCGAAAAATTTCGGTCTCGTTCGACGAAACAACAACGGAGGAAGAAAAGCAAGTCTTCAAAAGGCCAAGAAGAAGCAGTCAATCGCCACCGAGACAAGATGAACCAATTTCGGACGAGGAACCGTCCGAGCCCGAAAGCGAAGCCAGTGGAAGTATGTTCGACCCCACCGAAGAGGCATTAATCCCATCGGATGATGAACAGATTTACCAGGATAACCCAGCAGAGCCAGGGGAGTCAGCTGATCCAGTCATTGACCCAGTGTCGTACGAGGAACGGATAGATCCCGGAGTGGGAGGAGAAGGAGATAGTGACCAGCGGTGTGAGGAGCAGTTGGAGAACGAAATCTCGGATGAATGGGAACCACTGATCCACTCCGATGACAGCGAGGGAGAAAACCCCCTGCCATCGGACGAAGATAATCCACAACACCAATTCTCAGAAGAATAAGGCAATGAAAATGTGGAATACTCCAAAACACGTTTGACAGCTGTAAAGGAAAATTTTGCATTTTTCCTTTCAGCAAACGGAGAGCTGAACAATGCCTGTCTAAGAATGGTGGTGGAAAAAGACTGGGTAAAACAGGAAGAACTAACTGCCGAAATACGTCGAACGGGAGAGGTCATCCAATTAGAAAAAGCTGGAAAAATCGGATTTGGATTAGTCATCAAGGAAAACGCAGAAGTTGACGTTCTAGGAGAAAATACGAAACTAGTCATCGAAGCCTTCATTGATCAACTGGACATCGAAAATCTACAAACAGTTAGAATGGCCCACGATTCCGACTCCCTAACGGAAAGATCAAGAAAAGTCATCCGAACACTACTGAAGGAAAAATTGAGGGGCACTGACACTCAAATAGTGTTATGTGCTCGACTTCTTGACGTACCAACAGCCGAGGATCGACTTACAATCGTAGAAGAAAAGCATACGTCAGCAGTAGGGGGACACAAGGGCATCACGAAAACACTGCACGCGGTAGCAATGCAATACTATTGGAAAAATATGGCCCAAACAGTCAGAGACTACGTGAACCTCTGCCTGATTTGTCAGAGAAAGAAATTAGTGCGTGAGAAAATCCGACATCCCATGATAATCACCGATACACCAATGGATGCCTTCGAAAAAGTCTCAATGGATATCTACGAGCCCTCAGGAAGAAGCAACAAGGGGTATCTGTACCTGCTAACCATGCACGACTGCTTGACAAAGTATACCCTTGCTGTACCGCTGAGATGTGAGAGGGCGGAAGACGTGGCGCGAGTCATAACGCGGAGATTAATATGCACTTTTGGCGCGCCCCAGGCACTCTTGTCAGATCGAAGCACAAATTTTACAAGCGCGATCACCGCGGAATTCTGTAAATTGTTCCGGATTCGCCAATGTTTGACAACTGCGTATCACCCTCAGTCGAACAGATCTCTCGAGCGAAATCACCATATCCTGACCGAATTCCTGAAAACGCAAATCGCAGATAGTGGAGATTGGGATAAATGGATAGACATGGCGATGTTCGCGTATAACACTAGCGTACACGAAAGCACGGGTTATACGCCTCACGAGCTAGTTTTCGGGGTAAAACCGCGAATACCTTCGGCAAGATCACTTGAGGGAATAGGGGGTAAACCATACCGCGTATTCTTTCAAGAATTAATAGAGGGATTGAGAAAAGTACGTGAGAAAGCTCGGATAAAGTTAATCAAATCAAAAGAAAAATCCAAAAGGTATTATGACAGGAAGGTGAAAGAAACACCTTTAGGGGTAGGAAATGATGTTTGGCTTTTAAAGGAACCAAAAACCGGCAAGAGAGACGATGACTGCAAAGGACCATATCGTATCATCGAAATCCTCGAAAATAATAACGTAAAAATCCAGACGGAGAGAGGGCTGAAAATAGTACTCCGGAAGGCGACATGTCCGCCAGAAAATCAGGACTAATTTAATAATTGCCCAGGGACCGCGAAAAGGGGAGAGAAAAAAAACACAACTTTCATCCCTTCTCAACCTTTATATTTTCTCTTAGTCAAAGTACAAATTTTTTTTTATGGTACACAAGAGAGAAATCCGTTGAGAAGGAAAGCTGACACCCCTCTTTCGTGGTGACGCACGATCCGCCATCGTTGAGGTCAGCGAAACGGGCCCTAGACAGAAGAACAGGAGGTTATATTCAAGAATAACTCTCATTGTTTTTTTCAAAAAATACCGAGAGGGTACAAGGAAGGCGTTTCCCTTATTATTGAAAAATAATAAATGGAGAGACGAGCTTACCTAAACATCCCCACGTACCCACTCGAAATACTCGTACCAGTCGAGATCGTCGATGATCTCATCCCCGAGGGTAGAATCCCCGGTAAGACACCTCAAATATTCGAGAGGATCGTCTCCATATTGGAACATGCGAGGAGCCTAGAAAACATTTTTTTTGCTCCCATTAGCAATCATAAATTAAAATGAAAGACGAAAAATCCAACGGTTGAAATAACTTACCACCGGGCAGGGAGCCTCGAGGAAAAACCTCGGCAAACAGATATCGGCCGACAACAGTAAGCGGAGGTTCCTCAATCGAGCAGCATTGCGTGCACGAGCTGAATGGAGAATATAAAATACCCGATCCCAACAATCATCGAAGAGAAGCTCGAAGAGGGTACAGGCTCGAGAATCCGACAGCAAAGGGGCGTTACAATGATGCTCCAAAGCAAGAGTGAGCCACAATTCGGTAAGCTCTTGGACCCTGTCCCATGAGACAGGCTAGAAAATGAGATCAGATACCGCAAAGTCCGAAGAAAATTTTTTTTATGATGAAAGTCGCAACTTACTGATTCAACTACAGGCACAACGAGACTCTCGCCTCCCTGACGACGCAGCCAAAAAGGAGTACCAGTTGCCTGACAAGCATAACGCTGACCGTCAAGAAGATCATTCAACCCAAGCCTGAAATGCTGGTTAGAGCGCATGGCAGGCAGAGTCAAGGCCTGGCGATAATCAACAATGTCCCAAGGAGTTTTAGGATGAGGAGTCGTAAACGTCGACTGCAGCCCCGGATGGTACAAATCTAGACCATTACGGACCAGATAATTCACGAAAGGAACAACTTCCATCAGTTCCTCAAGTACCCTCACCCGGGGATCGTCTTCTGCGAGAGGCATAATGGAGAAATCGGAACTAACAGCACCAACAGTGATAAAAGTCACACTCAACTCCCGATGAGCAACTGAACAAACTACGTCAAAAGGAAACGAGGTACCGAGAGAAAAATACAACGTTGCTCTCCAGAGCGATAGACAGAAACTAAATACCTTACGAGAAAAAAAAACGTAGGGACAGGACAGAGGATGGATACGAGAGGATAAATTTTTTTCAAATAAAATTCTCGGTCTTTAATTAGCAATATATTTTTCTTCTCTTCATATAAAATATATATAAAATAACATATATAAAAAGATATATAATAAAAAAAAATACATAAATATATAGAAAAAAAGAAAATGTCCTTCAACTGGAGAGGTTCCTCGGCGTTCTGAAAACAAATTTTTTTTTCGTTTAGTTCCCCTTTTCCTACTTCTTCTCTCTCTCGTCTTCAAAAAAAAAAAAAAAACGAACGTAGTAATACATACACAAAAGATGCTCAACCCAAAAGAGCATGAGAAAGGCACGGAGCACATCCGTCCTGAGGGCCTCCGAGGCCGATCGAGGTCTGGGACCTGGGCCGAGTCGAATGTCGTCCCCATCCCGACCTACGGCGAGTTTTGGAGCCCCTAGGACGCCCAGCACCCCTCCGAGCTCCACTCCAATTGGAGGTCCTAATAGGTTTGGGGATGGTCCCAAACAGGACGTCAAGGGCTCGACGCTCGATGATGGGCCAGTGGAGCTCGAGACGGTCAATGTAAAGATGCGGGAGATTCCCGACCGAAGCATGGTCTGCCGTACCACATCACATGCCTCCGTAAAACAAATACCCCGGCCGTCGAACCACTCCTGGACCGGGGGATCAATTACAATATGGTCCGAATTTCCCGGCCTGAAACGGCGAGACCTCCGGGCACTCTGCCGTCCCCCATGGAACATAGGGCCCCCATAGGCCTCCAAAAATTCGGAATTTCCTGACATATAATGATTAATTGAAATCCACAGAATGATTTTAAATCATTATCCAAATTTAATTTGAAAAAAAAAACAAGAGATGAAGAAAGATGAGAGAATAGAAATAACATTTTAATCAATAAGATTAAAATACCGTTATCAATACGAGGCGCGGTCTCGGGAGAATCCTCGCTGAGGCCAACACCGAATCCATTCTGGCCCCCTTCGGCAACGTGTCCGGAGGCTGATGGAAGGGAGGTCTCCTCTGTAGACGACATTATTTTTTTGAAATCCTGGAAGATATAATTAATTTATACCTTTTTTTTCTCTATTAAAACAAAATCCATTGACATTTTTATTCTCCCTCCCAAAAATGATTGTTCATTAATTAGTAATTCCCTTAGCAGTCGTGTTCTCAGTTTTTGATAGATAATTTTGAAACACGCATTTAGGGAGAATTGAAATGAAAAATATTTCACTATTCTTTCCCATTTAATTAATTAATCAATTAATTGTATATTGGGATCGAATCAGGAAACGAGATGAGATATTTAGTCATAACAAAAAAAAATGTGTTCTGAAGAAATTTGTCGCATTAACTCTTTTGATGACATACACTCGTTTTCCTCTCAAATTATCCAGAAATCAATTCGAATGAATACTTTGAATACGTAAAATGGCGCCATGAAAAAAAATTATTAAATACTTACTGTGATTTATCCAACCTTTGGGAACAAACACTTTGCACCAAACGCGGTAACGCACTGTGTAAGGAAGTACAGCACAATGAAAGAAAAAGAAAGCCCTTATCTTTGTTGCGACTGCACGAGAGCTACCGGATTCGAATTCCGACGCGAGGCCGCCACCAAGGCAACAAACGTGGCTTATAGCAGAGTAGTGGAGGGGGACCGCTCAACACCGCGCGAGAGCAATGTTAGACGAAGGCGATAGCACCAGGCACCGTCCCGTCTCTCTCTCCCGCGCGCCAACGAGGAGGGGTAGCCAAATAAACGCGCGGGAATACGAAACAACTGAGCGTAGAAGCGACATACTTAAATTAAAGAAAGCCTGACTACGGGGGGCGGAATATCCGCTAGAAAATTGAGAAAAAAAAGAAAAAAAAACTTCAAACGGAATCTTTTATTATTGTCTCGATAATTTCTTGTTTTCAATCAATTCTTTTCGTACTAAGATTTGATTGCAAATAAGAAGGGGGAGAATGATGAGATAATAAAAGATAGAATCCGATTATGAACTCGTAGAAAAAAAAATATAATAGTAACAAATAGATATTTCATGGTGTTTCAGGCTCACCTGGGAGCCCCGAAATTCCAGGCGTACAAATAACCCGTATAGAAGATGGGAATGGAATGCTCTCAACGAAATATGTAGATTTACGCATATACCACACAGTGTGGAAAATGGTAACTCATATAGATTTGACAGGATTCCTGAATAAAAGGCAGACCTTCATCAGCCATTGGTTCGTAATGAAGGAAGTATGCACCCAGATTGGACCAAATTGCAATTTCGAACCACAACTGACCCAAGCACTGAACAGAATTAGCGGAATGGACGATACCCATCAACACATGCGTGACCTTATGTTAGAAAAGAAAGGGCGAGAAGAACGTGCAGTCCTAGGGTTTGTGGGAAAAATTAGTAAAATACTCTTTGGTTCAATGGACGAAGACGACGCCGAGTATTATGACAAATGTATTGGACAATTGCAAAATACAAGTAGAGAAACCCTGAACTTCTTGGCGAATCAAACACCCATTATTCGATCGGAATTTGAGACAATTCACTCGGACCTCCGGGCGATAAACGAGACGGTTTTTACTCTGAAAAACGCGATCGGAAATCAGTTCCAAATAATGGCAGAGAAAATGGACATAATAAAGTATAATAGTGAGATGGAAGTGGTACTGGCAGTTTTCGAGACGCAGTTAAGCGAATATGAGGTAGATACCCAACTACTCATAAATGCAATATTGTTTGCGAAACGAGGCCAGTTACACCCTTCAATTATGTCACCCCAAAATATTATTAAAGCGGCGTCAGAAGTATTAAGAACTAATAGGGGTATGGAATTTCCAACGCCCTTAGAAATATCTTACATGACGGAACTACTCAAATTGACAGATTTAACCGCGTATCTCCATAAAGAAAAAGTAGTTTTTATACTAACAATACCATTAGTCGAATTGACGAGATATACGGTTTATAAACACATTGCTTTGAAAATGAAAGTCGGGAATACAACCATGCCCTTAGTCGCCTTCATAACCCCTAGTCATCCCTACACGGCTATCTCGGAACGAATTAATACATATTTTAAATTAAGTAACGACTATGTCAAGTGCTGCAAAAAAGGATCTGTGGAACTCTTATGCAGAACAACACGTCCAATATATGAAGTAAATAATAATAGAGATTGCGAGGTACAAATGATCACCAATTCCAAATTTAAGGGCTCTGAGATATGCGATGTACGGATGAAACCAATGAGTCAGACCTACTGGGCACAGATAGAAAATTCCAATTCCTGGATATTCTCTGTCGTAACGGAAGACGAACTGAGAGTAAGTTGTTCACGAAAAGAACCGGTTTCCGTCAGTATTTCAGGAACAGGAAAGATACTGCTCTCACCGGAATGCGAAGCCCGGTCTCGACAGGTCACCCTCGTTCCATTCATAGAAATAATGACCGAGTTTGACACTAAATTCACGAATAAAGCCGCGGTAGATATTCCCAAACTAATAAACGAGACTTTGCGTGGAACCGGAGAGGGAAACTTGACAGAATTAATAGACGACGCAACCTTTCCACTGACAGTACTGACAGGGCCGAACGACGAAGAGAATATGAGACGAGACAGTTTAGGGCTACAGACGATCATTAATAAAGCCAAGGCCTTAAGTAAACAAAAACAGACTAGTAGGCGGTTACAGAGATTAGAAAATGGACTAGGATTGGTGGGAATTTCATTTGGAATTTTCGGTATAATAGCAGGAATAATCTGGAAATTTTCCTTATGGTCAAGGGTCGCTATGTTGTGTCGGGTGCTTGGGGTCTGTTCAGGTACTAGAAGGACCCATCAAAGATCAGCCAGAACACCATCACCCGAGAGAGCGGTGCAAACGCACTCAAATCATCAGGCAACTCAGGAAGTATACATCCCGATGAGGTCAATAGTGAGAGAGACGAGGCCCGCTCCCACGGCCACTATTACCGAAATCCTGGAACCAGAAAGACCCTCGGGAATGCTGAATTGCGCCTACTCGGTCGACACATTGGCCTCCGTAGGGGACGTGGGACCTCTGATTCCTCAGAACCAACTGGTCCCTGTCCAGAACTATCATCGTAGGCCCATGCCCGGGGCTCATTTGGGTCGAACCACGCCTGAAGGATGGCACATGGTAGAGCCACACTGGGGTAGCCAAACGATGGTTCCCCAATACTCAGCAAGGAGAGACTTGGGCGGGTGGTAACTTAACGCTCAACAAACCAGAAGACCACCGCCAGAACCAAGGACAGGTTTATTTTTGAAAATCATGTATTGAATCGTCCCAATAACCATGTAACCAATTGAAACTGTTATGTAAGGGTTCGGTCGATAGGTTCAGGATTAAGAAACTAATTAATGAGATAATTAAGTCAGGCAACTTAATTGCGTCTGCAAATATTATTACTCATAAAGCAGGGATTTTAGCCCTTATGGTCGGGAATTGATAGCCCTTCCGGCATAAGACAGGCCGAAAATGATTTGAGATCAATCTTGAGAATTTTGTTACTATTGTAGCCAAAAGGATAACAATAGTTTTGTTAGGGGAGTGTGACGTATTGAGATCGATCAATACGTCGATTTAATAAATAATTATAGTTATTATGGCCAAAGTGGTGGATGATGAGAACGGGAAACGAGGTTTCTCATTCCCTTCATCCAAGCATTGCTCAGCAGTTCCACGGTTTTCTACAGGTCCAGTTCAGGGTGCTGAACTGTTTGACTGTGTAGGTTTCTGTCAAATGAAGGCACGGAACCGTGTTAGTGAAGAAGACCGTGGGATTGCGAAAGTAAGCATTTTGGGGCTTTGACGAGCTTGGGAGGGTCCCCTGGACTTCCCCAAGAGACAGAATACGTTCGGGAGCTGGACAGAGAAGATGTCTGAGCTCAGGCCTTCAGCCAATCATCAAGTCGAGTCAAAGTCCCGAAGTCGAATCGTATAATTAATAACGCGTATACCGACCCGAACCGTAACATCAAGTGTATCTTCAGTATAGACAATATAGCTAGAGTTTATATATATATATATATATATATATATATATATATATATATATATATATATATATATATATATATATATATATATNTATATATATATATATATATATATATATTCGGGAGTATTATTTCGGCAACCCTCCACACATCTCTCTGTTTGAGCGAACCCCCCGTGAGCTCACCGATACTAGCCGAATCGGAGTGAAACTATGAGTTTATTAAAGGAAAACTAAACTCATAACGTCACAAGATCCAACTCCGATTTCACGCACTCGGAAGAGTGCGAATGTAGAAACGACATGATGATTAATTGAAGACATCGTATAAATCGCGAGTCTTCCTCTTGGATTTTTTTTTCACTTTATTCCTTTTTTCTTATTTTTTGGAATATTTCTCTTCTTTTTATTCTTTCTCGTTTTGGAGGTCTTGGCAGATCCGCGTCCAGTGAGCTTATGAGATGCGAGGCGTTTACGCTTCCTCTTATATCCTGATCCACGCATCATGGACCCAATTTTTCCTGTGCCTTCCTTTTCAATTTTAATCCCGACTCTGCTAGTCGATCCTCCAGCGCCACCTTTAAGGGTTTTCCGTTTGTCTCTACATAGTCCACAACGTTAATTCCCGCGTTGAGAGCTTCTTTACCGACTGCTCGAGCCGCACTGCCGAGGAAGGGTAGAATTCGACGAAAGAGGCCCCCGAGGAAAGCCCCAATTCCATGGCCCCTTTGATATGGGTTCCCAACATAGACCCGTCCGCAATTATTGTATCTCTCCACTGACCCTCCACCAGCCTGGTTCGCGTAATATGCAATGTAAGGACTCATTTCGCTCGTTAATCAATTCTCTTGAAATGAAGTATTACGTTCAAAGGTCCGGACTCGAATGGTATCATTTCACCACCATTGCACCTTATATCTATTTCAATTGTGCGAAACGAGTATCTCATGAACGGAATATAATGAGGATTTGAAAAAGTAGCATAGTGTGTGGCTCCATATGTATAACTAGAAGCATTGAATGGTACCACTCTTAAAAGAGATGACTGCACATCACCTGTTACATAGTGTACACAAAGGTCACTATAGATGAACAAGCTTTCAGGTAAACCCCTCGCCAAAATGGCAGGTAGATATCCCTCACAATACGGCTTTGCGTTCGTGAAACTGTGCACGCGCCTTTCAAACCCGAACATATCAGCCAATTTATCTGAAAAGTCTAATGCGTGCACCGTGCTACCGCATGTTTTGGAGGTGCAATGTCTTCCAATTTTCACAAAGCCTTGTTGGCTAGAATACTCAAATTTTATATGATCCTTCAAGGGTGCAAAGTTATTCACGAAACCCACGAGATCGGTCAGATCCTTGAAAACCGCAGTAGGTAAAAAAAATGTTTGTGGCAGATTTGCCTTGCCCTTATTGTCTTTTCCGCTACTAACAAAGTTGATTGAGGCATCTTTCCTATCACGTATATGTAAAACATTACAAGGAAACTGTATTTCACTCAGGCCCGCAACCCATTCTCCTTCCAACTCAACTTGTTTCGGGAGCAATCTTATATATTTTGATGCTGTAATATCGGGATGATAGTCCATGCTGCTGTTGCTTGAAAGTACCATATAAAATTCGTTCTTCATTAATTTTTTTCCAATGACGTGCAGCTCTGACGCAGGCATCCACGAATCAAATTTATCAGGATATCCCTCCCAATGAACAAGAATTTGTTTATTTTTTCCTTTTCCTTTAGAGCGTATGACCCGTTCAACTACGAATTTATCCTTGTCCGTTTGTTTATTGACAAGCACCAACTCTGGCTCGTAAAAAAATCCTTCAATTTATTCATCAGCTAAATCTTTCAGCTCGTATATTGGTAATGATTGTTTGAGAACTGCTTTCGTTATTTGGAGTATTTCTTTACTCCAATTAGTCTCATATCCTTTCTCAAAGATGCCTTTCGCTCGACTGATGTGCACATAGTCCCCAACTTTGTATTTAAAGGTTTCTGTACGAGATTTCTCTGACTTGTACCGATTTTGTATATTACATCATGCATATGGGGCATTATCGATATTAACAGCCGCAGGTGCCATTTTTATTGATGAATGTCTCGAGTTGTTATAAGAGTCGACAATTTGTTCCAACACATCCATATATTTACATGTTCGACTATATGTAAAGTAACGCCACATGCGCTCCTTTAATGTCCGATTGAAACGTTCCACGATTGCGGCTTTTATGTCAGGATTACCCGCAACACAAAATTGAATTTTTTTATCGGAGAAAAATTTTTGGACACTGCTAGCCATAAACTCTTTTCCCTTGTCAGTTTGTATACAAACAGGCACACGACCACCGCTCCTTCCCATTATACGTTTAAAGCCCTCGAGTACCTGCAGTGCCGACTTGTTCTTCAATGGTTCAACCCAGGCAAACTTGCTTAAAACGTCAATGACCACAAGTAAATATGAAATACCATCATTGTATGTCTTTAGTGATCTCAACTCAAACAAATCAGCCTTCCATACATCATTAATGTTTGTCACTGTATAATGTAACTATGGAAATTTACGTCTGATAGGTCTGTGGAGTGTATAAGTATTCTGGGCATTAAGCCAGTTTTTTATTCAATTTTCAGGTATTTCTTTTTCATGCTTTGACAAAATATTTCTAGCCCCCGTATATGCTTCCTGCTCTGGAGGGCTAAAATATGTCCCCGATAGTTTTCTTCGTTTAAAATGGAAGCCATGATGATAGTTCTGAGTCCTCCACTTTATAAGGAGGGTTTATGTGAGCTTTTGTCAAGTTTTTACGCGTACGATGTACAAGAGAGGTGCGTGGTGTATCACCTTTCCCTGTATGACGCTCATCTATAAAGTCCTCGTCCTCCGAAATTTCAGATTCTTTTCGAAGTTTAATATCTGGTAGTGCAGGTGGGGGTCGATGAAATTTAGGATTCCCCAGAAACTCTCGAGGTGTGTTTTAGACTTTGAAGATATATCGCAAAATGTTCCCATCCTTTAGCTGAATATGTTTTCCGTGCTCTGACCACATCTTGTATCAGATCCACAATATTAACGCCAGTTAATGATGTCCCATTACACTTGAGTCTTTTATTAGGGTCAATGGCGTCAATATATTCAAATATACCTGAGGCTTTTCTTTGCTATACTGCAGTTACAGTAGCCACAATAGCATTTGGATCGTATCGTTCGCCAGACCCCATCTCGTCGGGGGTCTCCATTTCTTGCACAGGTACTTCACTCTGCTCTGTATAAAACAAATACCTTCTCAGAACGTCATTATACAATAACCATTTTTCATGATAGTAGACAGACAAAGCCGATCCTGGATATTACTTCGGAATCGGGCCGTTAGATAGCGCGGTGGTCACGACGGGTCAGATGGGGAGTCTGATCATGTCTCTTGCAGCGGGTGGTGGATGGCGGGGGGGGGGATATCACATGGTTACGGAATATGGCGGGTATACAACACTTCTTGAAGCAGTGTCGACTGCAAAATAATCTCGCTGGACCGAGCAAAGGCTTTTGGGAAAAATGCTTTGGCTCGGGGGTGGGGAGGGGGGGGGGCGTTGACTCAACGAGAATGATGTCGCTGGACCGAGATGAGGCATGGGGTAAGGCTGTGATCTCACGGCGGATATTCGATGGTTGCGTCTTACGGCGGGTGTCAAGGTCGCGCATTTAATCA
>NW_021680880.1:98372-99507 GCF_001412515.2 Diachasma alloeum | reverse complement strand
TCCAAGCGCACGGTGGGCGAAATACAATGTGTTGAGTGAAACTCGCCTCAATATCCGATGATGATTGCACTGCCACAACACCCAACTCTTTCAAAACAAAATTCCCGTTTCTGCGGAACCCTGGTAGATCAATGATCAATTCTATGATATCACTACTTTTACTTATAAATTTCTAAAAGACTCAATAAAGCCAAGCAGCATGTAAGCTCCTTCCAAAGCGGTATCAGTGCCGTGCTCTCTCGAGATAGTCACCACATCATCGTCTGCTCCACCGTTCTCCAAGCCCCTCACTGGCTGCCCCTTCCCACCACCGGCTTGCTCCATCTCTTTCATCTCCTCCAACGTTTCTATATCTGCACTGCCCTCCATCCCATTGGATGACTCACATATTGGGTTGTCTTCATCCTCCAATGAACTACTATCTTTGTCAGCACACTTTTCTGCTAAAGCCCCTTTAATGAAGATGAAAAAATCATTGTTTTTCATGAGNCCACCACTGGCTTGCTCCATCTCTTTCATCTCCTCCAACGTTTCTATATCTGCACTGCCCTCCAGTACATTGGATGACTCACATATTGGGTTGTCTTCATCCTCCAATGAACTGCTATCTTTGTCAGCACACTTTTCTGCTAAAGCCCCTTTAATGAAGATGAAAAAATCATTGTTTTTCATGAGGATCGTGCGGACACCAACTAGTGAGAGATGAACATCAGTAATACCATCCGTTGCTTGCACCGCTTTGTCAGTATGATAGATCAGCGTAGGCACTGGAAGTTGCATCAACCATTCCAAGGGATGTGGACATTGTGTAGAAGACGATAATAGGAGGTGTCTGCATCAGCTGCTCCTGCTGCATCATCAAACGATTGATAAGTCTGGTCCCACACAAAAAAAGATATTGGTTCTGACATCTTCANCGATGTAGACATTGTGTAGAAGACGATAATAGGTGTCTGCATCAGCTGCTCCTGCTGCATCATCAAACGGTTGATAAGTCTGATCCCACATAAAAAAAGATATTGGTTCTGACATCTTCAAAATGTTGATTCATAAAATTTTTAATTGTAGTCGTCAATTTGGGGAAAATGAATGATAATAATTATCGAGTGGTATTATTGAAATTCAAGAGAGTACT
>NW_021680880.1:96720-98193 GCF_001412515.2 Diachasma alloeum | reverse complement strand
GGTATTATTGAAATTCAAGATAGTACTGGTGAGGTTTTATATTGGAGACTCTGAGCAGTGATCTCACTGGAGGAGGGGATTGTTCTTTCGGAGAACTCGTGGTAGCATGAAGACTCTGTATACACTACCAACGTTTATATTGACACAGAGGGCACTCTACTATTGGTGGAGGAATTGAACTGCTTGAAGACGCTGCCAAAGCGGGCCAATGAGTGCGACAATAACGTAGACGTGCAATGCTTGGATCCTTCTTCATGCTCTCTGATAACTTCTCCCAAGCTGCATCCACAGTGGCTTTGGCAACAGTTTTTATAAAACATTTTGGAAGAAAAGAAATTTCCTCACTCGTCAAAGAATTTAAATGTCCAGTCTGACAATACTTTGTCAATGATTTCTCCAAGCACCCAGCATCGTACTTGGTAAACCACTTCTTCAAACGTTGCACATTGACCACTGCACAATGAAAATTAATAGGACCTCCATCAAAAAGATTATGATGATAGACACACTTTATTTCCACCTCCACATTCTCCAATACCGGACAACCAAAATCATCCAAATCAGTGATAGGTATTGCATTCTTGAGAATCTTCTCTAGCCAATTTTTCTTCTCCAGACCTTGAACGTAGATGTGTTTAACATCCTTCACCATAGCATTGATAAATTCACTCACTCTATCATACTCAATTTCTCCAGGAGTATCCCAATGTAGCCCATGATAATGACGGGACAACCACTGATTCATTTCCCGATATTTAAGCAATAAATCCTCCCATTTGTGGGGTGGATCCACCAAAACTGACTCATGAAGAAATTTTCCATCATCATCAAGCTCCAATGCTGATACTGCAAATTCTTTCAAGACAAACTGGTTGCCAAAATCTTTGAAACCCTCGATATCAATAACCACCGCCATGTTGCTATGATTCAATTGTAAAAGTAACTGAGAACTTTGCTCAGTCTTCTTGTTTCATCATCACCGCCCCTCCCTGGTTTTTAGCATGAGAGGTAGTGGACTTGGTGTCTGCATACTGTCTTGGAAATGTTACTTCAATAATTTTGTTATTGTCTGGACAAATTACATGATCTGCTCTCGAGATTCCAGGGAGAGATGTCAAACATAGCTGGACAATTTCGTTGGTGTTAGCACAGTAACGGTTTTCATTGAATGCCCTCGCATCAACAAGAGTCTGTGAAATTTCGCAAATTATTTTTCCGTTGGAGTCCTCGGAAGAAAAAATTTGTCTGGAGGTTTGGTAAGATCAAATGGTCATGTATTCATAATATTAATCCAATAACCGTTACGATACGATGATAACGTTTCTCCAAAGTTTGGTTTATATTTCGTGGCATGATGCAATAATCGTTGAACAAAATGGCGTTTGAGAGGAGGGGTAATACCAACGTCTCCCTCGGTAGGCTAGTATGTTCTTCGGTTTTTATCCGAAGTCTCCCTACCCCCTCGATTAAAAA
>NW_021680880.1:95033-96598 GCF_001412515.2 Diachasma alloeum | reverse complement strand
ATTCATAATATTAATCCAATAACCGTTACGATACGATGATGACGTTTCTTCAAAGTCTGGTTTATATTTCGTGGCATGATGCAATAACCGTTGAACAAAATGGCGTTTGAGAGGAGGGGTAATACCAACGTCTCCCTCGGTAGGCTAGTATGTTCTTCGGTTTTTATCCGATGTCTCTATACCCCCTCGATTAAAAAAGTGTGAATAATCAGATGGTGGGAGTCAACCCGAAGATGACGCTTTCGTTATGAAGACCCCGTCAGTTAGTTTTATAAACCCCATGCTCGCACAGTGCAGGACATTTTAGATTCAGTGAGTCAAGTGTGAAGAGTTCTACTGCTATGTCTAGTGTTGGTGGATCTCCAACTGAGCAAGTTTCGACTTTGGAGATAATTACAATTCGTAATTTTGTGGATAACGTGAGGAGTTCTGAAAAAATGAAAAGAGATGTGCCATTGAGAGTGATGGGATCAGTGCACTCTTCCAATTCAGAAAATGAGTACGATAGTTTAACTGATGAGGAGTTTGTGCCTGGTGTGGTTTATTTTTCTGCAACTTCATCTGAGGCTGGAGATCCTGAGGGCACCTCCGAAGTAGAGACATCAGATGGGGAGGCATCGGACCAGAAGGAGACATCAGATGGGGACTTACCTGTGAATGTTTCATCTGGAAGTTCTACTCCATTGCTTTTGGACACATCACAATCAACAACTCAACACCTGATGTGTCAATCGAAAAGCCTGTGGTTGTTGACATGCCATCTGACAATATTAACTCTGTCGAGGAGAAAGTTGACAATATTCCCGACTCACCAGAGCCTGCAAAGGAGGATGTGATCAACATTCCCGACTCACCGGAGAGTCCCAAGCCAGCAGAGGAGGATATTATCAGCATTCCCGACTCACCAGAAAGCCCCGAGCCAGCAGAGGAGGATATTATCAGCATTCCAGACTCACCAGAGAGCCCTGAGCCAGCAGAGGAGGATATTATCAGTATTCCCGACTCACCAGAGAGTCCTGAGCCAGCAGAGGAGGATGTTATCAGNTGCAAAGGAGGATGTGATCAACATTCCCGACTCACCGGAGAGTCCCAAGCCAGCAGAGGAGGATATTATCAGCATTCCCGACTCACCAGAGAGCCCTGAGCCAGCAGAGGAGGATATTATCAGCATTCCCGACTCACCAGAGAGTCCTGAGCCAGCAGAGGAGGATGTTATCAGCATTCCCGACTCACCAGAGAGTCCCGAGCCAGCAGAGAAGAGTATTTTGAATATTCTCGATTCACCAGAGAGCCCCGCACCAGCAGAGAAGGGTATTTTGAATATTCNGAATATTCTCGATTCACCAGAGAGCCCCGCACCAGCAGAGAAGGGTATTTTAAATATTCCCAACTCACTGGAGAGTCTCGAACCAGCAGAGAAGGGGATTTTGAATATTTCCGACTCACCGGAGAGTCCCGAACCAGCAGAGAAGGGTATTTTAAATATTCCCGACTCACCGAAGAGTCCGGAGGAGGATATTCTGATCATTGATGAGTCATCAGAGAGTCCAAAGCCAGCTGAAGAC
>NW_021680880.1:90476-92688 GCF_001412515.2 Diachasma alloeum | reverse complement strand
CTTTCTGAACGAGAAAAACTTATTAGAGAGCATCATGATTCAGTAGCAGGCGGACATCGAGGTGTTACAAAAGTCTATCGTAGTATCCGTGAAAATTATTACTGGCCTAAGATGGGTAAACAAATTGCTGACGTCATTCGCTTTTGTGACAGTTGTCAAAGGAACAAAATCCTCGCTAAGGAAACGAAACAACCGATGCGTATAACAGATACTCCTAAAAGAGCTTTCGAGAAAATCCAAATCGATATCGTAGGACCTCTCCCAAAGACCGTTAAAAACAATCGTTATTTGTTGACTATCCAGGATAACTTGACGAAATATTCAGACGCCATTCCCCTATCCTCAATTGATTCAGTCTCCGTCGCTTCCGCTCTAGCCGAACAATTCATCAGTCGTTTTGGATGTCCTAGGACTATCCACACAGACCAGGGGAGTAACTTCGTCAGTCAAGTCATGAAAAATGTTTGCAAAATCTTTCGAATTCAGAGGATCCACCCAGAATCGCTAGGTTCATTGGAGCGTGCTCATCGTGTATTCGTGGATTATTTGAAGGATTATTGTAAGAAGAATAATTGGGATGATTGGATCCGTTTCGGGATGTTTGCTTATAATACTTCAGTCCATGAAGCTACAGGTTTTACTCCTCATCAGCTCGTGTTTGGTGTTGAAGCTATTATTCCGTCAGAATTTGCGAAAGGTGCCTCGGACATTCGTCCAATATCTCGATGATCTTTTTGTTAGGATAACTACCACTCAGGCGACTGCAAGGGAAAATTTAGAAAAGGCTAAAGAGAAAAGTAAAATGTACTACGACAAAAATGTTAATCCACGACAATTCCATGTAGGCGATCACGTTTATTTAAAGAAGGAACCCAAAACATCGAACTTTGATTATAGTTGGATGGGGCCTTACGAGATAATAGGTATGCACGGGAAATCAAATGCGGAGATCGCTCTTGATAAGATTAGAAGAAAGATCGTACACACGAATAAATTGAAATTAGCTTTTGTTAGGCCTGATACTCCTGAAAAGAAAGATGATTGAGATAAGAAAATATTGTAATCCATTGATGATAAATAATATGATGCTATTGATAAATGATATGATAGTAACGACAATCAGTAACGTTGATGAGAGTTGAAAGTAAAAAGCTGTTTCATTAGGAAACATCTTTTTGAATAAGGAGGAAAGTGTCGCGTAAACTGCTAGTAGCGACTTAGGGTCCCTAGAATACTCACCATATTTACTAGAATGTATAGGATAGTCGCTTGAGCCAATGGGAATGGCTCCCCCACCTTTCTGGATTTCATTTTTGAAGTTGAAGTGATATTGAGAGTAGTGTTAAGAGGCAGATAAGTCTTGAACGTCAAACTGATTAGATATTTCCAATATCAAACTCTTTTGTTGTTAAACAAAACCAAATATATCAAACAAATAATATAATCAATATCCAGTGTTCAACTAAATAATTGTGTGATACGATTTATTTAAAAACTACCTATCCAAATTCCCGCACTTGTAAGCAGAGTGGTTCAGTACTCCACGGGCAACGGACCTGCCATCTACACTTCTGGGAACCAGCTCGATACGTAACATTTTTATCGCATAATCCTCATCCTCAACCTCACCCCTGAGATCTGGGTCTGGGAAGGAATTGCAAACACACTAATTAATATCACAAAATCACTTTTAAATTCACTCAAATCACAATTGTTTCACTCAAATATGAAATACTTACATTGATTTCAACTTGTCAAACACTTTTAAACTATCTCGTGGATAGTTTGAGACGTACTGAAGCAGAGCAATAAGACTGCGTATCCACTTAACAAACACTTCACTCCCCTTCTCGGTTGGGCGCCTGGCGTCTGGCATTCAAAGCGTCAATGTTTATGTTTTGGAGGAATGGAGGATTGTGAAGAAGGTTGAGACTAATAATAATTGAAATATATTTACATGGACTATTTTTCTTTTTATTCAATACATGGATAATTTCAAAATAATAATAATGAAAAAAAAAGAGTAAAATTTTAGAAAAAACTTGTAGTGCACACTTTTGCACGTAATATCATGATTTTGTTTGTTTGGTACTATAGAAGGAAAATCTTCATTGAAGCGTAAGCAATAATAATCCATAGTTTCTGATCATCCTGTCAGATAAGCGTAAGCAGGCAAAACGGGGAATTATTCCTCTCGAAATCCAATACTGGT
>NW_021680880.1:90098-90259 GCF_001412515.2 Diachasma alloeum | reverse complement strand
CGACCGTTTCGCGTGTGGGTTTCGAATTTAAAAATCACCAGACGGGAAGTCACAAACCGACAGCGGGAGTCACGAGAGAGATTAAGTATATTTGGTAATTCTTTTTTTGTATCGTCTTCCGGATTGTTTGAATCGAATCTGGCGCCAACATCGTGGGACTG
>NW_021680880.1:49707-87582 GCF_001412515.2 Diachasma alloeum | reverse complement strand
CCCCCCCCCCGCCATCCACCACCCGCTGCAAGAGACATGATCAGACTCCCCATCTGACCCGTCGTGACCACCGCGCCATCTAACGGCCCGATTCCGAAGTAATATCCAGGATCGGCTTTGTCTGTCTACTCATGATCGTCCTTGGGTTTTTTCGAATTTAAAATTTCCAATAATTGAGCATCCAATGGACTTGTAACGGTACCAGGGGTTTGCGCTGACGGCTGAATTTCTTCAACTAATTCAGTTACAACACGGTAAGCATCGTGTGAAGAATTTTTTTAGCCGTTTCACACTATCTTCTGGAATAAGTATCATTTTTCGTGCATGCTCCATCGCTATACAACTGCTGAGATGAGTGCGCTTATAAAAGGCCCCAATAACATGGGTAAAAAGGCACCGCCTTTTTGATTGATGATTTTTTTATTGCTGGATAAACTCTGATTTTTATCAGCCAGCTTCCTCAAAAGTTTTTTATGTTTGCACAATTTTGACTTTTCGCAAGTTTTTAAAGGAATATTTCCGTGCAGTAAATTCAGAGCACACTCACAAATGCAGCGAATCAAATCTTTATTAGCGTGTTGTATTATTACTCGTCGTAACCTAGGAGGAGCGTGAATGGGCGCGTGTTATTACAAACATGCGCGCATTCACTAAGGCATTCAATAAGGCAGCATTCTTTTCTCCGAGTGACTTGCAAACACAGCCGCTTCCAGAGCGACTTGTCTTTGCCATTACACACGAATGACTGGTACACTCCGCAATGAGCCTCCTCCTTTTATTTTGTAATCCTTCCGTGAAATATAAACATAGTGATAGGAGTCGCTAGGGAATACATGGGTACGAAATCTGCAGTTTTCAGGAGTCGACTGTTTTAAATCAAGCAACAAATATCCATGAGCCTCCGATGTGGCGTCAAAATAGGTCTGTAAAAATTTTAGGTCCTCTGGGTATATCCGACGAGCCAAATGTGCTATTTGTGCACGATCTCGAGGATTTTTGAATACGACAATATAATTTGTATTCAATGAAATATCTCGCTGTCCTTTTCCTTGGTGGAATAAATGTTGAGATATAAACATAACACTGAGATTTTTGTGATGACTGCCTTTTGTGAATAAGTCGACTATTGCACCATTCGATGATTCACGCATCAAGTCGTCCACAACAACCAATTTTGGTTTATTCTCATCAAAATCTCCGGATTTTGGTAATCCCTTTCGAAATTCGACAAAATTTTTGTCATAATCCGAATATCCATTCTGCCACTCACCATAATAGAAAATCACTTTTTCAATCGGTGTATCACACATTTCTCTAATTTCTTTCAAAAATCTTTTAAGAAAAAATGTTTTGCCACACCCTGTAGGTCCATGAATCATGGCAGTGAAGGGATGTTTCCACCTTGTATCCATGTTGCCGTCTGATTAAGGATTGTAAAAAACTCGTCATTTCATACACTTTTATAAGATATTCAAAAAGTAGTATGAATTTCAAAACGGCAGGGGGGAGGGGGTGTCGTGAGGCCCGAGCGTTTGACCTGCTAAGGGAGGCTATTACCTCAATGGTCGAGGACAATACACTTAGGCGTGTACAGGTCAAATACTGGAGATATACACTTGTCCCTCCTATGGCCAATAGTAGGACACTGACTTTTTCAAATATAGGCTGATTTTTTTCTCACTTAGCCACAGTTTCCTTAAAGTTGTTCAAAATGACGGACACAAACGATTTATCAGGGCCTAGTTGTGCTTCTAGAGGAAATACCCCACCTCTGGAGTGCCATTTCGATTGGATCGATAATTTTAATCTTGACTTATTGAGTGATTTTGAAATTCAAGATAATTTTGATGTGGATTTATTCGAGAGTTTTAACCCCGAGTTCTTTGAATTCAATCTGGCAGTGATAAAAAGCTCAAAGCCATTGAAGACTTCCATCTAGATTTACTACATCAACACAATGGTGAGTATGACATTTTATGTTAATAATAATGAATATTTTTTTCTAAAAAATATTCCTACCATTGAAAATAAATTCAATTTCAGATGCTCAATTTGACCGAAATGAAGAGGTAGAGGGTCCACCGTCAGCTCTGAGAACAATACGAAGGTCACGCCAGAAGCTCCCTCGTTTCAAACTCGACACACATGTGATGGAGTTTAGAATTACCACTGTGCCTGAAGGTCGCAATCCGACCGAGTGGGTGGAAGAAGCTTTTCGAGATGTCTACAATAATATCATAGAAGCCGGTGCCCGCAGAATGAATCGAATGTACGTCACATTCAATTTTGCAAATATGCAAAGAGACAACGCATGGATAAGTTTCAAGATTTGTGGAATCTTGTGAGCTCTATTGCACAGAGCGCCAATGATTTCGACTGTGCGGACACATTTTGGATAAAACTCCATGTGGCTGAAGCCCCTGCAGGTCAAGGAGACTTTCTTGAATAGGGAATGAAAAGAGGACTAAGTAGAAAATGTGTTCTTCAAATTTCAAATGAAGATGGTTTGTGTTTAGCCCGATCACTTGTTGTAGCCAGAGTATACGCAAAAAAATTGAAGGCCAGAGGTGACAAGAGCGAAATACACGAGGTGTGGCAATCCATTCGACAATCCAAGGGTAAAATGCAACGTAAGGAAGCCCAGCACCTGACACGTGCGGCAAGAGTCATTGTTCCTGAGGATGGTTGTGGCTTGGAGGAAATTGCCCAATATCAACGATACGTGGCGCAAGAAGGATGTATCATCAAGGTCTATTCTCTCAAGAGAAGTGGAAAAGATCAACCTGTACTTTACGATGGGACGCCTGAAGTGACCAGCAGGAATATACCTGCTCAATACATCCTACACATTGTGTATTATCCGGAAGACAGACACTACGAGCCGATTCAAAATTTACCTTCATTCTTCGGCGCTGCATATTATTGTGAACATTGCAATAAGCCTTACAGTGCACAAGGACATGTTTGTGATAAAACTTGTGACAGATGTCTGAAGAATCCTCCATGCGACACTGCAATCGTTGAAAAAATAATGTTTAACAAATGTAATCGAGAATTCCACGGACAATTGTGCTTCGAACAACATAAAAAAGCAAGATCTTTAGCGGAAACAACCAAACCGTATGTGAGGGCATCAAATTGTGTGAAAAATGCAATGTGAAAATTGACTATCGGAAAAGTCAAAAACACGTGTGCCATAAGTATTATTGCTCTTTGTGCCAGAAGGACGCAGATATTTCTCATCTATGCTACATGCCTACTTTGAAAAGCAAGAAGAAATCAAAAGAGAAACGCGTGGCATTTGTTTTCTATGACTTTGAGACGAGACAAGATGAGGCGATGCAAGGAACTGATGACAATATACACATACCAATCCTTTGCGTAGCCCAAACCGTGTGTGACTGCTGTGCTGACAAGAACGATGACGACATTATGAAAATTGAGGAGAATCTTGGAAGCCCATGCAGTGTCTGTAATTCTCGAGAACATGTTTTTGATGATGAGGATTCTGTGCGTGGATTTGTCAATTACATCACGTCAATGGGTAAGGCGTATAAAAAAGTAGTTTGTATTGCTCACAACGCGAAAGGATATGACTCGCAATTTATTTTGAGAGATGTCATGCGTCGGATCAACACCGAAATTCAAGCAATTATTAATGGTACAAACATTATCTTGATGAATTTCGGGGATAATAAATTTACAGATAGTTTAAATTATTTCCACATGGCTCTAGCCAGTTTACCGAAGGCCTTTGGATTAGGAGATATTGCGAAAGGTTATTTTTCAAATTTTTTCAATAAAAAAGAGAATCAGGACTACGTAGGACCTATACCTGATGAGAAATATTACGGCGCGGACACGATGAATGTACAAGATCGAGAAAAATTCTTAGCTTGATATAATGAACGAGTAGCAGACAATTATGAGTTTTATTTTCGTGAAAAAATTCTCCATTATTGTAGACTTCATGTTACAATTTTGAGACGAGCTTGTGTGTAGTTCCGTAAATGAATTATGAATGCTGGGAATGTTTGCCTTTTTACAGAGTGTGTAACGATTGCTTCGACTTGTATGCGCACTTTTCAAACAAATTCCTTGAAAGAAAAACAGATAGGTATTATACCTTAGAGCGATTATCGTTTAGGAAAAACGCAATCAAAAGTAGCAATTGAGTGGTTACTCTGGCGCGAGCATTGCGAGGATCATCGAATAATACACGCCGGGCGGACTCGCGAGCACAGAACGGAATCAGGGCATCGGCTCGATGGTTATTGGGAAGATGTTGAAAATAATAAAAAATATGCATATCAGTTTCACGGTTTTTATTAGCACGGTTGTCCACGGTGTTTCAAGTTTAATAGAGATAAAGAGTTGAGCCATAAGGATACATTAGGGAGTCGATATGAGAGAATAGGAGCAATTACACGGGAATTGCAAAACTTGGGTTACGAAGTCGTTGAAATGTGGGAATGCGATTTTATTCATCACAAAAAGACAGATCTCCAACTGTCAAATTTTCTTGAAAATATCGATCAACAAATGTTTGTTGCTTTAGATCCTCGAGACGCGTTTTTCGGTGGACGTACGGGAAATACCGTAATACACTATGATGTTAAAGAGAATGAAAAAATTCGATATGTCGACGTTTGTTCCTTATATCCATGTTTTAAAGACGGGGATTTTTCCTATCGGTCGCCCCACTGTACATGTAGGGAACGATTGTCAGCTCATATGTCCTAATAATGATATTTCGCGGATAGAGGGACTTGTGAAATGCCGCATTTTACCCCCGCGACGATTATTTCACCCGGTCTTACCTGTTAAAGTACACGGTAAACTACTGTTTCCTCGTCGGCCATGCTGCGAAGGTTTAGTGCAAGACAATTGCCCTCATGATGACCCCACTGACCGCGAGTTTTTGGGGACTTGGGTCGCCCCAGGGCTCCGTAAAGCTGTAGAGGTGGGGTATAAAATTTTGGAAATTAGTGAAACTTGGGAGTATAAAAAACCACGTTATGATCCTCTGACACGAACAGAAGGTTTATTTGCCGAGTATACAAACACTTTTTTAAAAATCAAACAAGAGGCTTCCGATTGGCCGACAGAATGCATGATGATGAATCCAAGGATAGATATATAGCCGAATATGTGGTGAGAGAGAGAATAAAACTCGACAGGGATAAAATTCAAAAAAATTCTGGATTGAGAACAGTAGCAAAAGTTTGTTTAAACTGTCTCTAGGGTAAATTTGGGGAAGACAAAATTTAACGAAAAAGGCAATTATTCGAACATATGAGGAGTTTGCTAACATAATGTTCAATCCTGAAATCGAAGTGACAGGGGTTGTCCCTGTCGATAATGAAACTCCCTTGATGTCCTGGAAACATTTAAACGAAGCTGCGGAACTGTCTACTAAAGCCAACGCTGTTATTGCGGCTTATACAACAGCTCACACACGTCTCAAGTTATATTCTTATTTAGAAAAACAGCAAGAATGCCTTTTGTATTATCATACAAACTCGGTTATTTACGTGAGCGACGGAAGTAACGAGTTACCACTACGGAATTTTCTCGGTGATTTGACCGATGAAGTCGAGGGCTACAGAGAAGGGAGTTTTATTACGACTTTTGTCTCAGGCGATTCTAAATTTTATACTCATCGTGTAAAGAAACCGGATGGAACCAGCACAGAAGTTAGTAAAATTAAAGGGGTTAGGCTTAATTACGAGACGCGTAAACAGATTCATTACGACTCGATTCGTGCCCTCGTTGTCGATAAGGTAGAGCCTTACCAGATAAACTATAAGGGTATACGACGGACAATATCTCATGACGTTATCACGAAACCCGAGAGCAAGATTATCCGCGAGATGGGCCCAAAACGAAGGCTTGAGAATGGCGCTGCAACCCTCCCCTACGGATATAAGATAAAACGACGTGCGCTTGAACCCGACGATTTAAAAACTAAAACGAATGAAAGATACTTCCGATTTTTTAAGCTAGTGTATAGGGATTAGATTATGGATTAGAGTAATTTTTTGTAGAAGTAAACTAAATGCAAGTTTTAATATCAGAAGTAAGTTTTTTTCTTAGATATAAGCTACATGTAAGTTTTCAATCTCGTTTTTTTTAGATTTAAGCGAATTTTATATATTTTTAGATGATAATTAGATCAATGTGTTTAAAAGTAAGCTTTTTGTAAATTAAATTTTTCTTTTCAAAATAACAGAAAATGTGAAATTTTTTTTGTTTTTTTAAATCCTTATGCTACAGGAAGTAAATTTTTCAAGGTTTGTTTTTCAAATAAAGAAAAAGAAGGATATATCGTGTTTTTATTCAAAAAACCTAATTCTAAAAATACATTTCTTAAAATTGAAAACTCAGTGTGAATGAATTACAATTGTTTTTTTTTTTAATTTTTTTTTCGCCGCGACGGGGAGGGAGGGCGGTGTAGGAATCGAGGTTGTTGAGGGATGTAACGATTCACTAACAAATACGATAGTTATAAAACAATCACAGTATATTTACAAGACGTAGACTATATACAAATAGTGAACATAGATAATGTAACACATAATGTAAGGAGTAGGTGTTCACTCCTGAGTATTCGGCGGGCGGTGCGGGACTGAATATAATATTCGCAAAAGGCGAGAATTCGGATACGAATACAATAGGCGCGAGTGAGAAGTATACGTTAGACTGTTGAGTGACAGAGACCGATGATGTCACTGATGTCCAGTCGTCTCAACTGCACGCGTTGTTGTGTCCGTGTATTGACACGTGAGTGTGGATGTAGCGAGGCGCTACATGACTCCCCTTCTTAGTGAAAAACGCAGTTTTTCTAAACTGAAACATTAAACGAAAAATTAATACGTTCATCACGGTTGAGTTTGTGCGCAAAAAATTCTATGATGGAGGTGACTGCGTCACCCTAGCTTCTGCTAGGCGTGGGCTGCTCTCCAGGTTGCTGATGCGTTGAGACGGTCGTGAGCATTTGGAGTGGTATCTGTTTGTTTACCCTCGCCGTGTGTTGCGATGGTGTGTGTATGCAGGTGTGTGTGATGCCTCTCGATGATGTGTCAGAGAGGTGATGCCCTGGTGAAGACGTCTATCGGCGTTCGATGTGACGTTGCGTATTCCAGAGGGCGAGGTTCTCATTGAGGTTTGGCGGAGATGAGCTCTGTGAGTCGGCCCGATGTTCTCGACGCTGCCATCGGAGAAGTTTGACATGAGGTTACTTCCTTCTCTCCCTCATGTCGCGAAGTCGCCGCGGATCGTAGGCGAGGGACCAGATCCCCTGATGCCTATGAAATCCTAATGGCGTGTTTAGATGCGAAGAGACTACGGTTGAGGTGACCAACCTCCTGCGCCCGTGCCGAGGATGCGGTGTCCATTTTCGCTACGTTGATGTGCCTCGTACCAACAAAGTGTCCATCACTCCTGAAGGTAGAGGTAATGCCTGCGTGTGTATGTCATTCTCGACGATGCTTTAGCGGAGATGAGCTCGTTGAGTCACCCCGATGTTCTCAACGCTGCCATCGGAGAAGAGTGAAATGAGGTTACTTTCTTCTCTCCCTCATGCCAGTGTGTCACTGTCCTCCAGCTGCTCGTTGTTACCGTTGTGTTTATCTTTGTGTTAGCGCGATTGTTGTCATCCCACAATTTATCTGAAATGAAATAAAATCGACGCTTGTGAGAGAGAAAAATAAAGTATTTAGAAGTCTTTATTATCACCAGCACAGCACAACGTCTCTGGGTGCTCAGCAATATGCTGGCACTCGTCACAATAACCCAAAAATAAAATCGTCGCACTCATGATGTTAGTGCACGACCACTGACACTTGTTTTGATCTCGCAAGGACGTAGCAAAACCAAGGCTTGGCGCTCGGATGTTTGGAATGTTCCAGAAATCACGAGACGCCGTTTTGAAAATGCCGTTGAGTACCCACGCGACGAAATTTTACGGTTTTCTATCGCGGGGAATTAAATTGAACACTCGAACTCGCGGAATGTGCGGCACTGGAAAGTCTAGGATGCGTGGATGATCACCGGGATGGATGTACTTCACTAGGATGCGCAGGTAACAACTTTCGATGATAAAAAATGCACGCCGCACCACGAGGAGATTTTCACTTTTGCCGAATAAAAACGCGAATTTCCCTAATTAGATCATGTCGGGGTCACCAATGTAGGAATCGAGGTCGAGTCGATTCATTAACAAATGCGATAGTTATAAAACAATCACAGTATATTTACAAGACGTAGACTATATACAAAAAGTGAAAATAGATAATGTAAGGAGTAGGTGTTCACTCCTGAGTATTCGGCGGTCGGTGCCGGACTGAATTTAATATTCGCAAAAGGCGAGAATTCGGATACGAATACAATAGGTGCGAGTGAGAAGTATACATTAGACGGTTGAGTGACAGAGAGCGATGATGTCACTGATGTCCAGTCGTCTCAACTGCACGCGTTGTTGTGGTGTGAGTGTGGATGTAGCGAGGCGCTACAGGGGGGCACCTCACTCCCACTCCTTGAGGTCCCAGTTGTCCGTACTGCGGTTGAGATGATGGGAGCCCACCGAAGAGGTTGTGGAGGTCTTATAAATCCTCGATGGGAGATTCTACAGAGCTGGTCGCATGCATCTGAAAATTTAAAAAACGAGTGAAATTTGGTTAACAAAAAATCTACGGAAAATGCGACGAATAAGTTTTTCATGAAAACAATCCAGCACAGAAAATTTCTGCGGGAGAGAAAGCGAGCAAAAATTTCTGTCATAAAAAATTTCTTTCACAAAAAATTTCGACACTGAAAAATTGGAGGGAAACGAGAATACAAAAATTCTAAATCGAAAAAAAACGAGACGAAACCCGAATGGAAAATACATGCAAACTCAATAAGAGACGTTTAAAAACCGAAAAAAATGCACGCATTTTGGAAAAAATTCAACTCAAAAATTGACGGTGAAAAATTGGACGACACCGGAACAGTAAAAATTCGAAATCGAAAAAATCTAACACAGAAAATTTTAACGAGAGAAAACGCGAGCAAAAATATCTTTCACAAAAAATTTCTTTCAAAAACAATTTCGACACTGAAAAATTGGACGAAAGCCGGAATATAAAAATTCAAAAATGAAAAAAAACGAGACGGAAACCGAATGGAAAATACATGTAAACTTCATAAGAGACGTTTAAAAAACAAAAAAAATGCAACCATTTTGGAAAAAATTGAACTAAAAACTTGACGCTGAAAATTTTCAAAGAAAAAAAATTTCTTTCTCACAAAAAAATGCACGAGAATCGAACTATAGAAAATTACCCAGAAAATTATGAACGAGAAAACTATGTAAACATTTTTTTTAATACGAAAAACCGAACAAGAATTTTCACAAAAAATATCACTCAAAATATAAATAAAAACTTACCATCCAGTAGGTTCTCTCCATTTCAGTGATGACTGATCCGATCATTTTCAAACTTTTGTTCTTTTTGTCAAAATGAAAAATCACACGGAGCACTATACGAAAAACGGTGGAAACTCGTCACTGAAGACTATCCTGAAGAATATGAAGTTGTGAGTATGTGTTCCAAAGATCTCGCAGTTTACATATCTCCAATTGTTTATTCTCTTCCTCTTTATTTTTCTTTTTACGCCACTATCATTCGTTTTTTCGGTGGTATGTACTTTTCATCCTTCGTGTATTTATCAACATATACACGTATGCGTTTCTGACGGAATCGAGGCTTTCGTTTTTCCCTGTAATTCTCACTTGGTGACCGATCTGCGAGATATTTATCGAACAGTTCGACGTCTTGATCTTTCCAAATTTTATTCATTTTTACTGTCCTACATATATTTTCACGAATGACTGACAAAAAATAAATCCAAGTCACTCGAATTTAAAAAAAAATCACAGCGGTCGGGGCAATATGATAGGAGTGGGGGTAGCATGATAGAGGTGGGGGTAATATACATCATATTGAATCCATGGTAGTGGGAGATCATGTGTGACGCCGACGCCGCAGCACTCCCTACGGTGGGGGTAATGTGTGGTGAGCATAGGCCTGTTATGTGAATGGTGGGGGGAATTGAGCGCGCCCCACTTTCATACCCAACGCTATAAAACGCGGCTTCTCGCAGTGTATTTCATCCAGTCCATCTTTTTTCGCTCATCAGTTTTTTAACATGGAAAATATCAACGAAAAAAAGTGCAATGGTGTCGAACAGCAGGTGGTGCTGTCGCAAGTTATACCTCTCAATAAGTCGGAGACGAAACAAATTCGTGTTAGTTTACAAGCTAGCTGTCTCGGACAATTTGTTCCTGTAGTGCAGTTTATGACCGTACGCCCCAACCGTGTCGTGCTGTCAATGTCACGGGAGGAATGGGACCTTTTGTACAAAGATCTGGATGCCATTACGGACTACTTTGATCCTGAGAAGTTTCACCCAAAAGCCGTCCACAATGTACCTGCTAAGCAATTTGGGGATGTCAAAGTGAGATTCCATCGCAGCTACGATAACCCTTGCGTTGCTTTTGTACGTGCTGATGTAAGGCAACCCCCCATTATGATGAGTCCAAGCATTACAACATTAAAAAACAAAGCGGCATGGATCGATCAGTGGTTAAAATTTTTGGACTCATTGCCTTTCAAACAATACAAGGAGTCTCTGGTCTGGGCAATCACAAGTGTTGCCATGCATTATATTGAATACAACAGGATGCCAGCAACTGAAGAACTCCACTATCGCATACGCAAGAATTTCGAGGAGATTTACCTTCTGGCCAAGGACGACCTCCGCCGTACAGTACCTCAGGAGAATCTGGGATATTTGTATCAATTATTTGGTGAAATGTTCCATTTCTACTACGACGAGTTGAATGGTTTTGCGGGAGGGGCTTACCGAATGCCTTCATACTAAAGACTATATGATAATAATAATCTGTTGTGATTATAAATAATTTTGAATTGGAACGAAAAAAAAAAAATTATTTGTAAGCCTAAAAATGTATTCCATCATTTTACATGAATTAAAGAAAAAGTCATTTGTAAACCTTGTGTTATTCATTTACGAAAAATCTTGACATTTTTTCACCTACGTAGAAGTTTCCAGAAAAATATATTCGGCTCTATGTCAGCTTGAAAAATTCACCGTCCTCAAAATAAAAGAGAGAGAGAGAGAGAGTGAACGTATTGTCCCCTCTTTGCGTCATTCATAGTTGCAATTCTTCGTTATCCCTTTACAAAAAAATTACTCAAAACAGAAATTGTAATCGTAAAAATTTAAGTAAACCTTTTCAAAGCTTATCTGGCAAAGGTATTTTACATTGTAATCAGCGTTCCACTAAAAAAATTATGTACCTTCATTAATTGATCAATAATAATCATAATAATTATCATCATCATCATCATCATCATTATCATCATCATTCTTTACAATTAAGAAAATTATGTATCCTAGACAATAAGAATAATTTCTGAATAAATAATTTATCTAATCCTATAAATTGTGCGTTATGTAGTTATTTCTTATTACCACCACCGACTTTCCACCCGACAACCATTTCCACCCACCGCCCCTTTTCCACATGCCACCTCTTTTTCATCTGCCGATCATTTTCCACCCACCAATCCGCTTCTCGGTCACTTACCACTATTCTCAGAGTTAGTGATGAAATTGAAGAGTAATTGCATCTTCGGCTGACACTTTGAATTAGGTGATGTAATTTTTTTGCATGAGTCTTTGCATTAGATTTTTTTTTCTCAAACCTTAACAATACATCGAAAAATAATCGGTTCTATCGATTTAATTACAATTGTGGAATTCAGATCCAATTTTTTTTTGTAATTGAGGTGATGTAGACCTACGATTATTAGTATACTATTTTTAGGAATTGTAATAATATTATAACCAACTATCATATTTTTCCTCTAAAGGTGTGATATAGTGCACCCATGAATGAATATTATGTTAAACATTTGAATACGAAATATTCTAGACAACGGTCTGACTTAATGCCTCCAATTGAAAATCGCTTTAATTTATCTTTCGAGGTATGGTTACTCATGATCAACGAATAGACTCTCACTTGTATTTACAATCAAAAAATTGAATGACTATGAGGTAATTAATAGTAGCTCGAGTATGGCCACGGGACAACAGCGGTATTTTATGGTTTTATCTAATTCAGAATCGTTATGCATATAGATGTCTTCAAGAAAACAATCATGAGAATAATATCTCTTCCAATTCATTTTGTTTGAAAAATTTTTGCTGGCCTGTAGCCCTAAAATTTCTTCAATAAGAATAGCAAATTTTGAAAACTTTTGCATTGTTCTGCTGATAGGAACTAAACTAGTAAAATCTTCAAATTGTAGCAATAAACATAACACCAAAAAATCTATATTCATAGATAGCTAAACTTGACATAATTTTAATATACCCTAGTGGAAAAACATAATCAGGCAGAGGCGTAACATGCCTGATCAGAATTTTGGATCGGACTTGATCAGTTTCTGATCGAGACCTGAACAGAATTTCCACTCGGGTAGTACAACAGGAACACAACTACTGCAATCAAAGAGTCAAGTCTTTAGTCTTATTTGTATTTTGAGATTATTCGAATGAGACATTGAAAAATACTGCAGAATTGCGATTTTGTCGAATGGTATAGCGGGCTCTGTTTTATCCACTTCAGAAGATAACTGAGGGAGTGTTATTATGACGCCAATACACATTCATACTTACACACATACGTACGGACACGGTCTAAATATTGCATTTTCGGACTTTTTGAATCATAACGGGTCGATGTAACACAAAAAATCCAAAACTTAAAGTTAAACGATTTCAATGCTTCCATCCGGAAGCAAAAATGAGAAACTATAAAAAATCAAATCTATCGGATTTATCGAAAAATGTTTGAATTCTTTTTTGGGTCCTTTGAAATTCTTTATGAGTAGTTTTCTAGTGGTCCAGATATTTCGAGTATGCGTCAAACGAAAGAAGCATTTTGTCCCTACACTGAAAATATCAGGAATACTTAATAGAGTCTATTTTTCATTAATAGAAACCATTTTATAGGCAAGAAACAACAGTTTTATCTTCCTGTGAAATTTATTGTATTGAGGTATTTACTATATGAATTTCTGAGCCCAATTTTTTTTCGCTTCATTTTTCTCCTGTCGAAATGAACAAGCAAAAAATCTCGAAAATTTCGCTTGAGGAATGGAAAATATTTCAATTTTAACTGTAATTGTAATTGTATTTCAATTGAATGATTTTGATACTTCATATATAAAATATTTTTTGTGAACATTTCTATTCGAAAAAATACACAGAAAAGCAACGAATTACCCAATTAAATTTCTCACGAATATCGAATATTAAAATATTCGATAGAATTTCAATATAATGTTGTTTTCTTCAATATTTAAATATTCCATGAGGAATGACTCTTCTGGTAAGACACCTACGCAAAGTTTTTTGTATTATCGACCGTAGTTCCCTGCATTACCCACACAAGTCGGTCAAATGGAATTTCGGCATAACATTTTTTGAACAGTTTTCGCGGGAACCCGTATAGTCATCTTCTCAGTCTTTTCATGTGTTTCTCATGGATTTCAATCTAATAACATCCACTAAATTAACTTGATATAATCAAGCGTAGTTGCGGATAACAAACATCAATAAATAATCCATACAAAAATGTACACAGCTGTTCTAATGTCCTAAACAAATGTTCTAAAATGGAAATGCTGCAGTCGCAAATTGAATTCACATAAGATTATGGTATTTTTTCAAACAACCAAAAAAATATCGATGTTATTACTGATCTATTGCAATCTCAGTTTCAGTAATTTAATATTGATATCTGATTTACATCACGCATTACATACCTAGTCCCATATCTGAATTTACCCATTTTATCATGTCAATATTTGCTTATTCAATTTGCTGTTTAGATTTAATGTCATATCATCGTAAGATAAAATTTATCACGTAGCATATTCTCATCTACATTTTGAGGACAGTGCAAGTACGGTATGGAATAGTATTAGTTGTATTCTTTCCTTCGTATCAGCTTTCGTAACATTTCTTTTCCCCGACGAATTTTCAAGATGATCGAGAAATTTTCTCAATGGCCACGTTAATTATATTTATCATGATAAAGCACACATAGAAGACGAATGAATAATTAGTTCTTGTTAGGAAGACGACTTTATTGGAAAATTTTTCAGTATAGTAAATATGGCATCACATTGGGATTATAAATATAATAATTTTCTTCTATATAACAGGATGAACATAATTCTATGCATGCAAGGATCTAACTCTTTTTCAGAAATTTGTATTTTATCATTAATTCAATGATTGAGTCACTACTCAGCCTTTTTTTCCTTGTATTGTCCGATTAACCTTGACTGCAATGAAGACCATACCGTTTTCTAGGGAATTAAATTTTAATAGTTAGTGTACTCGATATTCCAAATCTAGGTGTTGTGACCGCAACCCGTTTGGACAGTATGTAGAAAAAGTTTGAGATTGTTTAAAAATTTACCACCCCCAAAAACATTGATTTTTTCGACCCTCCAAAAACGAATGTTGTCTATGAGACCATTTTTTTTTCTTTGGATCGTTGAAAAATTAGATCTATTGGAAATAGATAAGTATGCGAAAGGAAAACGATCGAATTTCAAATGTTCGTACGTAACACTTCTGATGTTCGTTTGATCGTCATTCGTAACATGAAAGTGCAGGTGTTGATACGTTTTTAATTGAATAAATTCTATCTTCTTTTAATTACAAACACTCTACTATTCCTTCTAAATAATCATTGCATCACGAAGATCGTTGCTCATAGGGGTATAAATCTATAGGGGGATGTTTAAAGCGTATGTAGATAAAATTTGGGATTTTTTAAAAATCTCCGACCCCCAAAAGTATTGAATTTTTCGAGCCTACGATAACGTACATTTTCAACGAGACCATTCTTTTTTCTTCTGATCGTTGAACAATTAGATCGTTGCTTATTGGGGTGGAAATCGATGGGGAGATGTTTAGAGAATATATAAAAAAAGTTGTAGTTTTTTTCAACAATTTCCCCGATAATAAAACAAGCAGGGTTGTAAGCCTTTTTGGCAGAAGCCATGTGACATTTACTTTTTTTTTCTACCAATTCCATTGGCAATAAGCTTCCGAATGGATCCGTACAATTTCACAGATGATAACTACTCAAAAAGCTATTCATATTGATAAGGGGAATAAACCACACCGACCTCTGATTCTGTCAGAGCTATACAGTTTCATCCTGTAATGTCATAAGAGCTACAATTTTACCAAATTTTAACTCCTACTTCGGTCATAGATATGACATTTCATCAAATACAAAAAACCATAAATTCTTGTTATGACTTTTTAAGTCATATAGAGATGAAAATCATTGATAAAATGACGATGTGTAATTTTAAAAAAAAAATTTTTTTTGATAAATTGCTCTATGCCCGGATGTACTGAATCGATTGACACAAAATTTTGTACATAACTGTGGGCTCATAATACAAATTACTACCCAGAATCTCAGATGACTGGACCAAGCTTGACGCCATTGATTATGGACATCACATTAAATTTAAAATGAAAAAATTAGAAAAACGCTGATATCTCGAAAATTTTGTATGGGCGGGTATACATATTTTGATTAAGTTTGATAGTAGATATCGTAACAAATATTTTGAAAAAAAAAGTGAATCGGCCCAGTAGTTTAGGAGATATTAAGCATAATAGTTTTTCACAAAAAGTGAAATATCTTCTAAACTACTTATCCGATTCAGCTCATAAACAACATAGTTCTGTACTATCATAAGAGCTACAATCCTACCAAATTTTAACTTCCTATCTTGAATTTTCGGCGAGTTATCGTTTCCACAACGATTTCCGAGTAAAAATGGAAAATGCAGATTATTACTAAACTGACCCTAGTTACGTAGCAATATTTTGATTTGATTCGATAGATATCATCGTAAAGAATACTTTCTCGTCAAAGAACTTCAATTCGGTCACGTAGTTTATGAGATATTAAGGAAAACAGATTTTTGAGAAATTGCTATATCTGGGAAACTAGTGGGCCGATTAAGCTGAACTTGGACCCACAAATGCTCCAAAGTAATACCAATTGTCCGACAATATTTCAGATTTTTAGCTCAAACTTTAGTCCTTTTTTCAGGGGGATTTATAAAAAATTTCCGAAAATCGGCATACACATTCTAACATACATACATACATTTTCTAAAAATATCACATTTTCACGTTTCATGACATTCTACATCATTTCCAAGCAAAATGACGAGATCGTAAAAATCATCGATTACAAGGCTTCCATTGGGAAGCAAAAAGGACNCAAGATTTTCGGATAAATTGCTCTATGCCCGGATGTACTGAATCGATTGACACAAAATTTTGTACATAACTGTGGGCTCATAATACAAATTACTACCCAGAATCTCAGATGACTGGACCAAGCTTGACGCCATTGATTATGGACATCACATTAAATTTAAAATGAAAAAATTAGAAAAACGCTGATATCTCGAAAATTTTGTATGGGCGGGTATACATATTTTGATTAAGTTTGATAGTAGATATCGTAACAAATATTTTGAAAAAAAAAGTGAATCGGCCCAGTAGTTTAGGAGATATTAAGCATAATAGTTTTTCACAAAAAGTGAAATATCTTCTAAACTACTTATCCGATTCAGCTCATAAACAACATAGTTCTGTACTATCATAAGAGCTACAATCCTACCAAATTTTAACTTCCTATCTTGAATTTTCGGCGAGTTATCGTTTCCACAACGATTTCCGAGTAAAAATGGAAAATGCAGATTATTACTAAACTGACCCTAGTTACGTAGCAATATTTTGATTTGATTCGATAGATATCATCGTAAAGAATACTTTCTCGTCAAAGAACTTCAATTCGGTCACGTAGTTTATGAGATATTAAGGAAAACAGATTTTTGAGAAATTGCTATATCTGGGAAACTAGTGGGCCGATTAAGCTGAACTTGGACCCACAAATGCTCCAAAGTAATACCAATTGTCCGACAATATTTCAGATTTTTAGCTCAAACTTTAGTCCTTTTTTCAGGGGGATTTATAAAAAATTTCCGAAAATCGGCATACACATTCTAACATACATACATACATTTTCTAAAAATATCACATTTTCACGTTTCATGACATTCTACATCATTTCCAAGCAAAATGACGAGATCGTAAAAATCATCGATTACAAGGCTTCCATTGGGAAGCAAAAAGGACATTCTGGATGAAGGGAGGTTAAACTCGTCTGTCCATCCAAAAATACATTTAGCTCCATAAAAAACAGTAGATCGCGAACTATTCATTTTGAGAAAATTTTTTGCATGTTTCAAAAAAATTTCATGATACGTATTGTATTTTTAAAAAAATTCCAAATTCCGGATCATTTGATGGACAGTCCCTCCCAAAATTTTCCATTTTCAAACTTGGATAATGGGAGGCCAGTTTCACCGTCATGTGATTGCTCGTAAGGCGAGCAAAAATGATATATTTCGGCTGTTTTCGATGAATCACGACTTGACCCGAATAATTAGGCAGGCACAATTTAGGCAGGATTTCAAACACCATGGCTATATTGAAAGTCCCTCAATAGTTATTTTGATCAACGGAAGACTTTGAAATTTCATTTGAAATTTCAATTCTCCACCATCAAGAGGTAACGGTACCCGTTGCATGTGTTCAATTTCAGAATCGTTCTCGTGCTCATAGGTATCAGTTTTTAGAAACCAAAAAGCTTCAGGTAGTGCGCAATATAATAACGCATTGACGTTTTTTGGTTTCCAAAAATTGTTAACTCTAAACACGAGGACAATTTCAAAATTTAACACATGCACGGGTTGCCGTTACAGCTTAGGAGGATAAAATTGATACGCTCAGAGTGGATTGTTGTTTTTCTCATCCAACGTTATGATTTTTTATGCGTATATTCAGCTACTGGGCCTGACCATTCACCTACTAGGAAATTATGTACATTTTTGTAGAACTTTATTTTTGGACATTTTTATATGATGCGTATTTTCTCCAATCAGTTAATCGAGCACGTGAAAAATATTCTGATTTTTTTCAGGAAGGATTGAGCATGACTGAGAAAATAAAACAGGGTATGAAGATTGAACTCGGTGACTTTCAGCATCCCTACAAGCTCTGGGTGGCAACAGTACGTTTATTAATCACTTTATCCTCAATGTTCTTGTGATATGGTGGAAGAAGATGAGTGAAAAACTAGTTCGAAGTTTATTCATTATCCAATATTTCGGAAATTGAGAGGTTTATAGACATATATCTCGAAGGCACCTCTTAACATGAATATTATTTCTAATAATATCACGTGTTTAAAAGCAAAAGGTCGTATATGCCAAAAATGGCCTTCTCCGGCAAAAGGCCGTATTCTCAATTCACAACCAAAAAAATTCAATCTAAAAATCTTCTAAAATTAAGGAAAATTCAGAATTTGTTTTAGAAAATATTTGTTCTTAAAAACAATCCCCAAGTTTGTTAGTTTTTTTATCCCACCAAGGATAAAGTTTAAGAATTGGAGAAAATTGAGAAACTAGTTTCCAAAGCTAATCCACTGCCTCTCCCATTTGACCCTCGAGAGTACGCGGGATTCTTCCGATCACTGCCCTGTTGGATCCTTTAAAATAAAGATCGCTTCAGGTCCTGAAGAGAACCTGAAGCGATCTTAAGGAGTGATTAGCGAACAAAAAATGTCCAGAAGATACAAACATTTAGAAAGTTTTTACCATGTTCCGAAATATACGAATCTGGATAAAAAATGGAGATGCGGTGTTCACACAAATTATATTATGAAGTTGTCGATATAATTATTGGAGCATAATCAAAGACACTGATAACTTCTCGTGACTATCACTGACTGATCAACTGTAATATTGAAGGTATAACTTGTCTACGGAAAGGAAAATTAAAAAATCCCAAACTTTGTCTTTACGACCTTTTGCTTTTAGGTTAGTCTCGACTTCTGAGGACAAAATTTAAAGGCAAAAGGTCGTATATGCAGCTCATAATCAATCTAAAAAGGTAAGTATTATAATAAGTTTCTCCAGTATTTTCACGCAGAATTGCAGAAAAAATGAGTGGAGATACGACTTTCTGGTTTTAAGAAATTCGGAAAGTAGCTTTTTGGCGTTTACGACCTTTTGCTCTTAGACATGCGATATATTGCCTTCAATTCTCATGACTCTTCCTCTGAATAATGCCTAAATTAATGAAAATTCTACATCCATTTAATTTCAACTCTAGATTGTTGAGTTATGTATTTAATGATGATTAGCAGCCATAATGAAGACACGTACACATCTCGTTGCACCATTTTCAACTAAGTGAACCACTTATATGCCTAAACTAATAATTATTCTATCCAAGGTTATTGAAAACATTGGAGGAAGACTTCTACTACGCTATGACACCCCCGGTAGTTACTTCAAAGACTTCTGGATATTTTGTACCTCAGAGTCACTCCACCATTGCGGATTTACCTCCAGATCCAGCCCCAAATGGTTTCTAGAGCCCCCGAGCTCCATCGTCGACGCTCATCCTTACGAAGAATGGAAAGAAGTGATAGAATCCTCTCAAAAAACGCTTCAAACTCCCGCGAATATTTTCTTAGAGCCTCCCGCCTACCCAACTCATCAATTCACTCTCGGGATAAAGCTGGAAGCTCTTTGCCCTACTAACAGGACCCGCATATATCCAGCCACAGTAGTGAAAGTTTATGACGACACATATTTCCTCGTTCAAATCGACAACATGGAAAACATCCAGGCCACAAACGTAGATTCCAGAAAATACGAGAGCGCCGAAAAAACCACTTGGCTCTGTACCTCCACCCACCCCTACATCTTCCCCATCAACTGGGCAAAGAGGCACAATATCAAATTCTCACCCCCAAAAAACTGGAAATCAAATTCTGAAGATTTTGATTGGAAAAAGTACCTGAAAGAAACCGAATCAGAAGCTGCCCATACTGACCTTTTCCCCCATCGTCAATCAGCTGTTGATGCGGGGTTTGAGGAGGGAATGAGATTGGAAGCAGTGGATCCAAGGAACGAGAACATCATCTGTGCTGCTCACATTGCGAAAATCATTGAGGATCTCTTATTTCTGTCCTTGGATTATTTTGACTGTCGAGTTGATCACATTGTTCACATGCACTCTCTTCAAATATTTCCTGTAGGCTGGTGTGAGTCCAATCATTATCCTCTAAAACCTCCACGAGATTATGTGGAAGTCTGCAAAAAACTGGGAAAACCGGAGAAGGAGGAGAACATAAAACCATTATTGGATATTCCAATTTCCGAACCCAGATCGTCTCTCTGGTGTCCAAAGATTTATTTTAATTATCGATGCTGTACGGGGCCGATGATATCAAAAGGAAAGTTAGCCACACTTCCTAAAGCTGTAGGTCCTGGTCCTGTGATTCTAGTTATGAGGGAAGTTCTTTCTATGATCGTTTCTGTGGGGTATAGGAGTGCTAGGATTCTTAAAGTTCTTCAGTGTGATACAAAACCTGATCCCGGGTATCATCTAGAGGTCCTCAAGGCTAAACACAAAAATAATACATACAGGGCGAATGTTGCTGTGGTGACATCAGGGGAGATGGTCGCTGATTTCTGTAAAAGTATTTGTAAGAAGTTGATGGTCTGTCAGAATTTGTTTGGGCCTCATGAGGTGGAGTTGGATTGTCCTGATAAGTGTAACCGAATGACGAAGAGCAAGTATGTAGCGATTCCCAGTGGTAAACGAGGGAAACCGAAGGGATATGAGAGCATTCTTGTGCAGAAACCTAAACCTTGGGGGAAGAAGAAGCGTAGGAGGCGAGGACGGTGGGCTAATAAGAATAAAGAAGAGTCTGATAATGGGGGGAGAGAAGAGGAGATCAATTATTTGGCTTTAGATATGGAGAGGACTCATTCGGAAGAAATCGAAGAAAGTGTTGATGGCAGGCCGCCGTTGTCGGAAATCGATGTTATGATTCAGAAGGGGGAAGGAGGGAAAGAAGAACTGAGTAAAAATGAGGTATGAAAACCATACGTCAGTTCATTGTTTTAACAAGTTACAAGTGTGAGGAATATTTTGAGCGAACTGAACCCGCTCGAAACCCTCAGCATCGTCAATACTATTGCCGATTTTTCCGATGTTGCATGTGAAACGGCAAACTTCCTTTTGTAGGGATTATTCAATACACCCTGTGAGCAAAGTAATACTTTTTCGATTTTTCTCCCATTCAAATAGTGATAACTCCATTGAAGCTTGTAATTGTCCTCATTTTCTCATTTTCGAATTTTGATTGAAATGATGTAGAATGGTTTTAAACGTAAAAATAGAAAGTGTGGCGGCCAAGTCTGTATGTGAACACGCGTAGCGCTACTTTCCCAGTGGTCTATTTCTACAAAATCGACTAATTAAGTTGCTAAGGTAATTTCAAAAAATCTGAACTTTTGTCAGATTATAGGTCTTATAAGTCTTAATACAGATTAACTTTGTGCCAAACTTTGAGTCGAATTGGTCCAATAGTTTTTGAGAAAAGACGATTGGTTTTTATACCGTTTTTTGCGCATATTTTAAAAACTAGAGTACCGATTTTGATTTTTTTTTTTTAATATTCGTTCTGATGTCTTCTACACAAATTAATCAAACCATACATACATACAAACTGAGTTTCGGGGTTCACATCGGTGTAGTAAGTTTCGCAGAAATCCGGCCTGAAAAGTACAAAATCCCACGAAAAATAGGTAAATAATTTATATACTGTGAGGTAATTTTCCAAGCGCATCTGCGGGATTCAGACGCGTGGTTCTCCACGAATTTTCAGCGACCCTTTGGACTCTCTCAACCCGGAATGTGAACGACGGGGATAAGCGAGAGGAGACAAAATGCCAAAAGGGGCGCCAGTCCTTTTAACCGCCAAAGGACAAGGTCATACCGTTGAGACGCGTTCCACGACTAGCTCAGATAAGCGCGGAGGCGTGTGGGAACAGGCTGCAATGAGCGTAACTCAACACTATGCAAATTTTTATAATAAAAAAAAAATTATATTTTTAATCAATGAATTACGGTAAGGACCCTTTACTCGTCCATACGATAGTCAACGTAGAATTTTATGTAAAAGTGCGGGAGGAAACTCCCACGAGCACAGACGCTACACAAACCAAATTATATAAAAAAAAAGCAATATGGATTCCGTAACTAATTGAAGCAGGCACGCATCAATACTTAACCCTAAGTGAAATTAACAAAACCGAAAGAAAAAAATGTCATTAACTTATTTATAATAACTAAATCAAAGAAATAATAATAACTTTAAAGATGCGTGGGAGACGCTAGTACGCGAGGATCACCCGTACGCGACGACGACGCGAGAGCCACGACACGGAAAGTTATTGGGGAAGATCGACATATTAAATGAGTTAGGACCAGTTTTTCCCCACACACAAAAAAAATAGTGATAGTAATCAAGTAGTAATAATCCTAATAAAAATTAACTCATGAGGTAGCTTAAGGCTACAGAGTGCCGCGTCACAAGCAGACTCGAGTACATTCTCAAACGGCCCCCAAAATGGGCGCCGGAGTGGATTCCCTACGAGAAGTACGCGTACACTCACAAAAAAATTTCGACCCTCACCGTGATTCCGCGAGAAACACCAGGCAGACTCGTCTGGACCCTCAGTACGGCGACGTCGGAAAAGAAGGCCGGAAAATTTGGGCACAACACCACAAAGTACTTTAATTTTTTCCATTTAGGCAAATAAGCTCGAAGAGCGAAAGAAACTTGAAATGCACAGAGCGACTTTAGCTGAACAAATCCCAGCGAAAAGTGTTCGTCGGGGCCGTACATCGCCCCGAGGAACCTCTCAATCTCTCCTGCCCCCACCCGATCACGTGATGAAGCGCGAAGAATCCAGGTGATTCGACAATTTTGACTTTAGCATTTTTAAAATGGTTCTAATTCCCAATTTCTTAGTCCCAGCAACTGAGACTTGCGCCTCGCGGTCGGTGGATGTGATGCGCATTGAGCGGTGCAGAAGCCAACATAATCCGATGCTCCCTCAATGTTGTAGCATCGGTTTTTTACTGGGCGGCCTTGTGCCACCGATCCATCAGTGAGCTGGTGGGGGTTTGCACGTAGAGGCCTGAGATGCCTGCTGGCGTGCGACGATCGTCTTTCGCATCCTTCGTGATGTGAGTTCCTAGACTCGGTGTGTGCGTGCTCGTCGGTGTGTTGCTCCTCAGCTATAGAGCTGTCTTGTAGCCATTCCCGATGGTCCGCTCCACTCCCCTCGTCACGAAGCTCACGTAACTCACGGTGAGCGCGATCGACAGAGTTTGAGAGAATGATGAAAAGAAGGTAAATAAAAGAAATAAAATGACAATTGTGGCCCTGGGTGATCCGACTCCTCGCTGGGGTAAGATACTAATTTTCCCCCCATGATCCCCGATCAGTTCAGGCGAGGAACAGTACATGATTTTTATCATGGTACAATACATGCAACATTCAATGCTAAAAATAGTCTACCATACCCATGCATAATTGTAAGAGTCAAAGATGCTACAAATTATTATAAAAATTATTAGATGATTATTTTATGAGGTATGAATACCTGTATCTTCAGCTGTATGAAAGAGCTACATTTATTATTTATTCACTTGCATTATTCTTGAATTTTTAGTGCTAGAATGATTATCGGATATTGAAATAAATAAGTCAAGACGAGATTATGTAAAATGTGTAAGGATATTTTCCCGGGTTGTTCACCCAGGGAAAAAATCCAAACTACTTTTTAGTCGTCTCTATCGCTCGTATGTTGGACGTCAGCCGAATCTTTACGGAAAGTTCAACGAAAACCGACCTCTGAGGCAAACTCGTCCACTCAGAGGACTTTTGTGGCTGGACAACAGGTTGCCCAGCGAGCATCAGTGTGACACGGTAGAGTGGGCGAGGTCGACCAGGAGTATTCCCATCACATCGTCACGAGCCTTTGCAAGCCGTGTATTAGGCCTTGCAGCCTAATTATGTGATTTTATTCACATCTACTCTGGTGTATCTTTCGACTCCTCCAGGAGGCGTGCTTCTCTCAAATATTTCTACTCGGCAGAGTTCCAGGATTCTTTGCGAATCAGTCGGGACTCCTCAGAGCCTAGGACGTTGAGAAGCTGATCTGACCAGGGTGGAACTACGTTACCCACCTTACGACCAGCCACACTCTCAACCACCAGTTACCGCTTCGGTGATCACGCATCACTGTCTCCGGGTAGTACTAAAAATGTCGACGTATGGTCGGGCCGACAGGAGGATTACTCTACTCCAGATCTACGGGCCCATACGCCTGAAATCGTTCCGTCGAGACTAGATAACGCCGGAAACAACAAAGTTGTCACTGAGAGTTCCGAAATAACTCTTTTTTTCGATTGCGGGGAATGCAGAAGCATCCCCCTACGTTCGCTACCATCAGTTATGCACCTGGCAACGCTGAGCTATTCGCCCATCAGTCCTTGGCGATATTTCAATCCAACACTACAATATACTCTGGAGAAATCCTTCCGACATCCCCGCTTGAGCGTCCGCGTTCGACTAACTCGGAGTCTCACTAGGGCCTTGCCTCCTACTCTGGATATCTCGACGACGATAGATCATTCCGTTACCCTATCCCCACCAATCAACCCGACGGAATTACGGAGGTACCAGTCCTTTCACCTGGCTACTTTGGTCCCCAGTCTACTCCGACACAGCCTTTAGAGTCGCCTAGTTGGAGCCCCTGTACGTCGAGCCACTTTCCCCCAAACATAACTGGGCGAGTTGTAAAATAGCGAAAGTGTAGTACGTCCTCTAGATTTTTAGAGGTCGCGGTTCCACCCAAACCGCTATGCGTTCAGCCTTTCATCGGTCTGTGGCTCTTCTCATCCAGTCGCGGCTCTGTCAGCCGCTTCTAGATGTCTCTTCCTGTCCCTCTTATTATAATTTAAAGAGCTCAGTTAACTATTTAAGGGGATTTCAACCCGTAACGAGAAAATCTCGTTACACACCTCCCTCCTCAAGAGAGGTTTCGCCCCGGAACCTACACTTTAAAGTCAAAACCCTCCAGGAGTAACTACTCTTCGCCTTCCGATTTTTCCGTCGGGGGATCTTGCAAAGCTTCCCTATAGGGCTTCATGTTCACTATAGCGCAGTCTTTGGTATTACGACCCGTCATATCAGAAACTTGGTAAAAGTTTCTGGAGTGTTTCTTAGTCACCACGAAAGGTCCGTTGAACGGTTTGTTCAAGGACGCTGAACGATGCTAGGACTAGTTCGCCGACCTCGAATTCGCCCTTCCTCCGGCGCAAGTAATAACTTTGTGCTTGTCGATCATTAGCTTCGGCTAATGCATGCCTAAAGGCCAATCTGAGGGTATCATGGCGCTTTGTGCGCTCGACCCAGGCTTCTGTCGGAGTTTCTTCAACTTCAACATCTCCCTCCAACTTTCGTCTCAGTGAATTCGGTGGCTCGGGCTCTCACCCGAGATTTACGAAAGCCGGGGTTGCTTTCAGGGAGCTGTGTTGAGCTGCATTGTATGCAAAACGAAATGTATCCAAATGAGAGTTGCAATCACGGTGATCCTGATCTACGTACGATCATATCATAGCTTTTATTGATCGATTCACTCTTTCAGTGGGCTTCGCCTGCGGGTGATACGGTGGTGTTGTTCAGTGCTTCATGTTGGTTGAAGTAGCGAAATTCTTCAAGTCCTTATTTATAAACTCGGTTCCATTATCGGTCAGCAATCCTCTTGGAGCTCCCCATCGATAAATGATGGTTTCCTTGAATGCTTTCCGTATCGTCGCAGCAGTTGTTTTTCGCAATGGTCGAACTTCTATCAACTTCGTAAAGAAGTCTTGGATGACTAGGATATATTGGTGTCCCGCTTTACTACGCGTAAAGGGCCCATGATATCCGCCGATATTCTCGACCATGCTTTTTCAATTGCTCGAGGTCCCATCTGGCCTATCGGAGCCTGTTGTTGCACTTTACAGCGCTGACATTCGTGACACGAACTTACGTACGTCATCACGTTATACGTCATTGATTGGCCAAGCGTTGGCAGGTTTTATCTACACCTTGGTGTCCCGCCTGCGGTAGATCGTGGCATTCCCGTATGGCGTCACGTCTCATCTCTCGAGGGAGAACTAACTTCCACTCATTGAGATCTTGGTTGTCCACTGAGGCAATTGTTTTTGGTCTATGGCGGTATAACAACCCTTCCGAGGCCTTCCACGTGGGATATTTCTCGGGAACTCTTTCTACTTCTCGACAGCGGTGGACCATTGATACCATTGGTCTCCGGTATCCACGGCTATCGTGAGTAGATCAGTCGCTCCTTCCGGTGCCCGTGACAAAGCGTCAGGTACGTGGTGAAGGGCGCCATTCCGGCGTATGATTTTATAATTATACTCTAATAACCGGAGGTTCCATCTTCCCAGCCTTCCAGCCAGGTTTTTGATATTATGAAGCCACCTTAAGGCGCTGTGGTCCGTGATCACTGTGAAGGGATAGCCCTCCAAGTAACAGCGAAACTTCATAATTGCCCATACACCTACCAAACATTCCTGCTCAGTTACCGTGTATCTTGTTTCAGGGTCGGATAATGAGCGACTAGCGTATGCTATAACGCGCTCTTGTCCATCCTCTACTTGTGTGAGTACAGTACAAAGTCCCACACTGCTTGTATCCGTTTGCAGGGTAAACGGCAGTGAAAAATCGGGACAAGCAAGAGTCGGAACCGACGTCAAATGCTTCTTCAGCGCTTCGAAGGCCCCTTGCTGTTCTTCATTCCATACCCAAGACTGATTCTTCTTCGTCAGAAGTGTCAGCGGCTGAGCTATGGTTGCAGACTCTGGTATGAATCGTCGATACCAGGATGCCATTCCCAGAAAACGGCGAATCTGTTTCAGATTCTTCGGCACGGGAAAATCCACGACTGCCGATGTTTTCTCGGGATCGACCTGTAAGTCCTTGGCTGTTTGCGACGAACCCGAGGTGTTTCACCTCGGAGCGACAGAAAACGCTCTTCTCGATTTATTGTAGGACCGTTATCTCTCAACCACGAGAGGTGTTCCTTAAATGTTCTGGAGACAGTAATTATGTCATCCAGGTTCACGAAAATGTGGAGGTACATTTCTGACCCGATTAATTTGTCCAGGGCTGTTTGGAAGGTGGCTGAGGCATTTGTCAATCCGTACGGCATGCGTTCGAATTGAAAAAAAACCTCTTCTCGGCACCGTCAATGCAGTGATCTCTTTCGAGTCCTCTGCCGAAGGCATTTGCCAATACGCGGCACTCAGATCGAGTATCGTGATGTAATTGGCCTGTCGTAACTCATCAAGGATGCCGGTCATATTTGCAACCGGGTAAACATCCTTTTTGGTTACTTCATTCACCCGACGGAAGTCGATGCAAAATCGATACTTTCCGCTGGCTTTTCTTTACCATCGACACGGGACTATTCCACTCACTTTTGAATGGTTTGATAACTCCATCGCGGAGCATCTCATCTGCCTCTTTCTGCATCGATAATTTAATGTGTTCAAACATGATACGGACCCATTGTCGGATCGCTTCGTGCCCTTCCACATCGATTTTGTGTGGTGACAGCTTGGAAAGTAGAAGACTTCCTTCATGCACTGGAATTTTTTCATCCAGGTACTTTCTCCAGGTACTTTCAGGCCGTTGCATACTGTTATGTGGCAGGCTCTGTCCACTGAGACAAACTTAAATGTTTCGTCAGGTTTATCTCTAAGGAATCAGGACTGGTCAAAGAAATCAATGACCATCCGGGCTTCTTTCAGAAAATCCAATCCCAGTATGAAATCCTCGGATAGCGAAGCCATCCAAAGAATTTCAACAGTGACGGTTCTTCCCCCTAATACCAGAGGTATTTTAGAGGCTTCCTTTACCACTTCTAGCTGGCTATTCGCCACTAGAACTCTTCTCGGTGGTATTCTCCTCGCGCTGATGCCTAGCTCGCTCAGCAGCTCGATCCCCGCTTCTTCAGCGAAGGTACGAGATGCTCCTGAGTCCACTAGAGCGCGTATCTTTCTTCCGTGAATTTCAACATTCACATGAAAGGCAAACGTCTTGCCTTCCTTCATTGCCTGTCTGACAAACTCTAGGTCAGATTCTATCTCCGACGATGATAGGGCTATCGGGTCCGTCATGGAGTCTAGAGAGAGTTTTTCTTCCCTCTTTTCCTCTCGGGATTCCTCTTTTACTGTCTCGGGCATTTCTACCCTCTGCGAGACATTTCTCGATCTCTAGATTGGGATTTCGCCCTGAGATCTCCTCACTTCCAGTTTCTGAGGATTTTTCAACCTCTTCCACCGGGTGACTTTCCATCCCATCCGAGATTACCGGCGGCGCAGATGAATTTTCGTCACTTACGCTGCCGGTTTGACGGTTTTGGACGGCCCTTTGGACATTCTGGTGAAAAATAATCCGTTCATATTTGCTATGAACGTGCCTACACTTTCCTCGGCGCCTTGTCGGCGATAGGAAATTTTCTAATGCAATGCCTGCTGGAAATCCAGTGCTCCAAAACGTTCCCAGAGAGCATGGCATGCATCCTCCCAAGAGAAAACCTCCACATGGCGGTACCACGTGAGGGCATTTCCCTTCAGGACCCCTCTCAGGATTTTTACGAGGTCTCTTTCTCGCATACGGATTGCGTATCTCGCTTCATTTATTGTGGAGATAAAATCCTCCATGTCTTCCTCTGGTTCCCCAGAGAACGTTACGCCCCACCTGGTCAAATAATCCAGGGCTTTGCCGGAGTTTTCACAGCGATCCTACGATCTTCACGGCCGTAAAAATCGCTCTCCGTCATACTTGATTCGAAGGCTTGTCTACGACGCTCTCTGCGGCGTTCGTATCGCTCATTTGTCCCAAAATCATTTTTCAGGGCTGTGCGCCCTGGAGAATTTGTGGGATACTGTCTCGGAACCTCAGGTGCTGGTTCTCGGACTTTCTCTCGAGGGTTAGCTATTGCTGGCCCCAATTGTCCCCTCACTTCCGTGCTCAGTTTTTGCACCTGAGCAAGTATTTCCTCGGCCGTTGGTGTGGCGTTTGTTACAGTCACCCCCGAAATTCCTTCCGTGGACGTCGTGGCCTCACTAGCATTTCGGCTAGTAGTTTTGCTGCCTTTTGGCCTCCCTCGCCCTCTGCGGGGAAGGGCTGTAGCTCCTATCAGCCCTGAAGCCAGGAGCTGTTCTTCTAATTTCTTCGCTTCTTCAGCGAACGCCCTTAATGCCGTCATTCGGGAGGCTACGTTATCTGGTGACCTTTCACCCCCTCAGCTTGGCCTGTTCTTCGGCAAGGGAAGGCTCCAATCCGTCGCCAACGGACTGATTGGCTTTTTAACGCTCTGTTCGCTGAGAGTCTCTGATTTTGATCTCAAGACTTTTCCAGTCTCGGATTCCTGACCACTATTTTCAGAGGTCGTCACTTTTTCAGTGCGACTCTCCTGCGTTCTCTTCTTGGCTCCCTTTTCGGGATCCACTTCTGAACCTTTCGGTTCGACCGGGATTGCAGGGGTTCTTTCCTCCCCTCCCTCTTCTCAGTAGTATTTCAACTGAGGTGGCGCCATCTGACGGCATTTTCCACCAGTCGGTAATTATCTCTTCAGTCAGAACCGAAGTAACCTATTTTACCGACCGTCGTCCAAGTGGGGTGCGTTACCGGCAGTTGTTAGTTATCGGGGAGGCGCTAAATGGCGTCTACTAACCAATTTCGCATGCAAGAGTGGATGATTTTTGTTTTGGGGCTTTCGCCCCTTTCCTTCGCCTGTTCTTCATCCGGTGCAGTTTCCGGCATTCTTACACCTTTTCAGGTGAGGAAATTGCCCTGGTCATCTTTCAAACTAGGGGTTTCCTTTCTTCCAGTCAAAAAAAAAATGTCGGGAAACAAAAAAATATTGAAAAAAAAATTTCTACAAAAAAAAACTGGTGGGTTTTTCGCTCCATTTTCTCTAGGAGGAGGTCTCCATGTGGGCCTCTCCTGTGGCGTCGGAGGGGTTTCCACCCTCCGTTCCGGCCCTCTGCTTGTCGAGTGCGAGCTTTGCAGCTCGTTCTAGGGCTCTTCTCTCCTTCCTCCGGAGTTTGGTGAGTCTCACCCACCATTCTCGTCTCTGGTGTGTTTCAACCCTCTCCCGTTCGTGATCAGGGAATCTTTCATCCTTGACCACGTAGTGTGGGCCATTCTTCTCCTGTGGGCGTCTTTCGGCCCTCCTCCTCTGGGTGAGTCCTGCCTGTGCGGGGCGGGGCTTCTTGCAGCCTCTGCCCTGTTCTCTGCTCTCTGCTGCTTCTGTAGCCGCTTTAAGTCGGCCTTCGAGATGTTCTACCCAAACGCCGTACACCAGGATCCCTGTGCCTTGTATTTCTCGTTACAGGGCGTGCAACAGGGCCCTGGACACGGTATTCCGCACTTCTTGCAGTTCGGTTTGTAAGGCGCAGGGTAGTCTCGGCCCTTGTGCCCCTCCCTCCTGCAATTCCAACACATTCGTGCTGGAACGGGGAGCCTCCTCGTTTCCCGTTGGGTTTCCTCAACCCTGGGGATGCAGTCGACGAGAGGTGACTCTTGAGTCATCCTCTCGTCTTCAGAAGCCTTTTGTTTGGGGATTTTCACCCGAACTGCCTCTGCGGTGCCTTCCCCCCGTGCTGAAGCATATGGAGGTATACCTTCCTCGCCTCAGCATCGAGGCTTTTCCCCTCAGGGTTTTTTCGCCCCGATCTCTACTCCTTTCTGCCCTTCGGCAGTTTCCCCTCGGCCTTGGAGCTCTTCTCCTTGGCCTCGGAGATCAGCAGTGAGGCTGTAGGGGTGCTCCTCGCCTGGGGACTCGTTACACGGGCCTTTCGCCCGTGCTTGGTCACCCAAACGTAAGAGGACTTTTCGTCCTCGACCTCCATCTGCTCCTGGGAAGGAGGCGGCGACACAGCCGATATGGTGGGCCCCGGGCTGACTAGGGGCAACTGTGCGAGCACCATTGCCATCAACTCGGGGTTCTCGACCATCATGGCCGCCAAACTCTTCGCCAAAGCTTCCTTATACTCGGGGTTTTTCACCCGCGGCGTCCTCGCAGATGGGGAAGGAGCGGTGGTAGAGATTTCCACCACCTGCGACACTGCTCCTATTGGCTCGAACGCAGGTGAGGGAATTTCGCCCACATCCTCGTCCATCGCCAGCAGTAAAGCCATTTCGGTCTGTTCTGGCTCCGTCGATGCCCGATCTGTAATAGAAAGGGCAGTGAGATTAAGGTTAGGGACTTCCTCGGTGCCTTGTGGCACTTTCTGTCCCTACACTCTCCTTTCCTTCAGGGGCGTTATACCCTGGAGGTTATCTTCAACCTCTGGGCGAGGGGACTTACCCTGCTGGGCTTCTTCGGCGGTCCGCACCACGAAAAACAAACCCGTCCCCTCAAGGCCATCTCCCCCGGGTGTGGAGGAAACAGTACATTGAGTTTCCGAGAAAATCTATCCACGACAGAAATTTCGTGCGTGTCGAATTTTATTTTTCCCCTTTTCGAGAAATAAATAAAATTCGTTAACTTCCGACGAAAATCAATTTCTCGATTTTTCTCGTATTATCTCTACGATAATTTTTTCACTTACCCATTTTTCAGGATTTTCCTTCTACTCCATTGGCGTGGCTCCACGTTGGGCGCCATTTTGTAAGGATATTTTCCCGGGTTCACCCAGGAAAAAATCTAAACTACTTTTTAGCCGTCTCTATCGCTCGTATGTTGGGCGCCAGCCGGACCTTTACGGAAGGTTCAACGAAAACCGGCCTCTGAGGCAAACTCGTCCACTCAGAGGACTTTTGTGGCTGGACAACAGGTTGCCCAGCGAGCATCAGTGTGACACGGTAGAGTGGGCGAGGTCGACCAGGAGTATTCCCATCACATCGTCACGAGCCTTTGCAAGCCGTGTATTAGGCCTTGCAGCCTAATTACCCCAGTGAATTTTATTCACATCTATTCTGGGGTATTTTTCGACTCCTCCAGTAGGCGTCCTTCTTCCGAATATTTCTACTCGGGAGAGTTCCAGGATTATTTGCGAATCAGCCGTAACTCCGCAGAGCCTGGGACGTTGAGAGGCTGATCTGGCCAGGGTGGAACTACGTTATCCACGCTACGACCACCCACACTCTCAACCACCAGTTACCGCTTCGGTCATCGCGCATCACTGTCTCCGGTTAGTACTAAAAATGTCGACGTATGGTCGGGCCGACAGGAGGATTACTCTACTCCAGAACTACGGGCCCATACGCCTGAAATCGTTCCGTCGAGACTAGATAACGCCGGAAACAACAAAGTCGTCACTAAGAGTTCCGAAATAACTTTTTTTTCCGATTGCGGGGAATGCAGGAGCATTCCCCTACGTTCGCTACCATCAGTTATGCACCTGGCAACGCTGAGCTATTTGCCCATCAGTCCCTGGCGATATTTCAAGCCAACACCACAATTTACTCCGGATAAATCCTTCCGACATCCCCGCTTGAGCGTCCGCGTCCGACTAACTTGGAATCTCACTAGGGCCTTCCCTCCTCGTCTGGATATCTCGACGACGATAGGTCATTCCGTTACCTTATCTCCACCAGTCAACCCGACGGGATCACGGAGGTACCAGTCTTTTCACCTGGCTACGTTGGTCCCTAGTCTATCCCGACACAGCCTTTAGAATCGGCCAGTTGGAACCCCTATGCGTCGGGCCACTTTCCCCCCAAACACAGCTGGGTGAGTTCTAAAATAGCGGAAGTCTAGTAACGTTCTCTAGACTTCCAGGGGTCGCGGTTCCACCCAAAACCGCTATGCGTTCAGCCTTTCATCGGTCTGTGGCTCTTCTCATCCAGTCGCGGCTCTGTCAACCGCCTCTAGATATCTCCTCCTGTCTCTCTTATTATAATTCAAAGAGCTCAGTCAACTATTCAAGGGGATTTCAACCCGTAACGAGAAAATCTCCTTAGAAATGTCACACTGGCCAGGTGGAATATCATATATGTCCAACAGCTTAGTCACTGTCTAGCAGGCATATTTGTTCCATTCATGGTTTCTTCACTCTTCAAAGTGAGAAATTAATTATAGAAGTCCTGTCGTGTTCCCTCACTAACTGCCACATATTCTGCTTCATTTGTAGAGACAGCAACCACCTTTTGTCTCTGACTACACCACGTAACTGGATAGTTTGCAAGCATAAACACATACCCAGTTGTGGACCTCTGATTATCAATATCTCTCGCAAAGTCTGCATCTGTGAAACCCATCAGATTCGAACCAGTTCCTCCATAAATGAGACCAAGCCCTGGACTCTTCCGCAGATATTTTAGAATTTTCTTAACTGCAATAATATGAGTTGAACTAGGTTTTTCAAGAAAAAGACTAACCTGTCCTACTGCAAATGCGATATTATCATGCGTCTTGTTGAAATGGCTGAAAACATCAATGAGCCCACATACTCACGATAAGGGAAGTGACTGTATCCAGAGCCCTCATTCCTTGACAGAAAGACTGCTGGATCTGTTGGTACTGATGACTCTTTTGTCTCACTCATGTAAAACCGCTCCAGAAGTTTTTGTATACAACTCGTTGTCCAATGTAGATTGACTTATCTTGTATATTTCTCACTGTCTCCAAACCAACATGGTATTTCCCATCTCCCCGTATCATTCCAAAATTCTCTGACAAATACTCCAAAATTGATTCTCCAACTCTCAAGCTAGATGACAACAGCAGTCCATCATCCACATATAAGAGCAAGTAGACAACCTCATCATCCACTCTACGTATGAACAGACATTCATCAGCCTGACTTTGGATGAACTGGAAACTTCGTAAAAAACTAGCGAATTTCTGACTCCAAGCACGTGGAGCCTGTTCATGTTCCATTAACATAATTTGTTAATCCATGACCTCTCAAGGCAGCTTCCATTTGAAATTTCCACAAACGAAAATTCTTGCCATTAAACCGATGTAAAGCTGCATGCTGACTCCCCTCGGTTTTGAACATATCCATAACGGCTTTTTTCCGCGTACCTACTCTCCACGACAAAAACAAATAACTTCAGATTTTTTTTACTCTGTAAATCTCCGTCTAGACTACAACTTCCCACTCTTTACTCCCCTGGGCCCATAACCTATTCAGTAATGAATTGAAAAACCCACTGAATAATATTAACAAAACGTATATTTGGTAGTGACTTTACAAAGTTGCACACACCGTGCTCGACAGAATACACACCGGAGTTACTCACACATGCAGAAACCTGTACCCACGTGATTCTAATTTTCGACAGTGCCACTCATCTATAATACTGTGCAGTGACTCTCAATAGTTTCGATTCTGATTTTGACCCTTGTGATTCTCATTTAGATCCTTGTGACACTTCCTTAGACCGTTATTTCGACTCTCGTGAACCGGGTCACCCTCGTGAACCCTGAAAATTTTTGCGTTGTTTCAATTCTCTATTTTATCATATAAAGAAATACTACTGATCCTTCCTGACCTCTATGTAATAGAACTGATAACTTACTCGATTCAGAAAATCTTTGCTCTTCGAACTTTTCTAATATTTTTAGTTTTTGGAGCGATATTTAGCATTAAAGAATTTACGGAAGGTCATCGCTCATTGGTGAGCGGTACAGGAGGGGTGGGAGCACCTGTCGGTGGTGCGAGTGTTCGAGCACCAATATTTTCGTTAGAATTCTACAAATTAATAACTTGGCGAATGTTGGAGATTTAAAAAAAATCGGAAAGGTAGAAAAAATTCCTAAAAAATGAAAATAGAATTTACATGTATTCAAATTTAGAATGACGAAAAATTAATGTAATTTTTCATATTAATTGACCACAAGGGATATAGCATTAGAAATTTGGAAAAAACAAATGTTCTTTGAGATGAATTTTAGATGTTTCTCAAAGTTTCTTTCTTGGAAAAGTTGATTTGTTTAACAGGTAAGCGTCGTACAGATAGAGTCTTTTCCACAGTGTGTTAATTCCTGTTCGTTTCAGTAGACCCCAGCAGGAGTTAATGGTTTCGAGACAGTCGTTTTCCGGCCATCTTCTTCAGGTGTAACTCATAGGAGGTCTTAGTGGTGAACCAGACACCCAAGTACTTGAAGTAGTTGTAACGAAATTTTCTCGTTACGAGTAATCATATTACTCTTGCGCAACTAATAATACTAGTGTGCGTAAAATGGATGGAAAATGATATGAAGCCACATCTGCCACCGGCTTGCAAAGGCCGAGAGGCAGATGAGAGCGACATCGGACGGCGGCAATAGCCGCGCCGAAGGTGAGTAAACCAATGAAATAATGCCGAGAGGCGTGGTTTTGGGTGAAACCATGCATCTGAACATTATAGACTGGCCGTCGATATGCTGTCGCAATACTTAGAAACCCGCCTGGCTGTGTTTGGGGATTGTTGGGCCGACGTACAGGCGTTCCAACCAGGCGATTCTATAAGCGGTATCGACTTAGCCTAGAGACCAACGAGCTAGGTGCAAGGACTAGCGCCCTCTCGATTGCTGTCGAGCTGATCGGTGGTGGTGGGATAACGGATGACCCATCGGCCGCTGAGATGTTCAGACTAGGGGGTAAGGCTCTAGGAGATTTCGAGACAGTCGGTGACGGACGCTTGCGTCGAGCGGATGCGCTTCAGTCCGGTTCTCGATCAAGCTGACAGTGGCATGAATTCACAGTGGATTCTGAGGGGACGTTGTTCGAATGAGATTCGAAACAGCGAGAGAGTGTGACGCTTCGGCGAGAAAATGCCAAAATAGTTTGGGATAATTGCTGGTGAAGCACCGGCGAAAATCCTTTACAGAGTTGACCACTTTAATCTCAGTCCCGTTAATATACCATTTCTCTTCCAGTTTTCTCTTCCCTCCGTTCTTGAAGATCATTATTTGTGTCTTCTGGACGTTTATCTCCACGTTGTTTTTTTACCGTATCTTTCCGTAGCTTGGATCATTCCTGTCAGTTTTTCTGCTGATTCGGCCACCAATCCTATGTCATCGGCCTATTTCAGGGCAAAATTTTTTGTTTTTCCTATCATCTTTTCCCATGAATCGTCAATGTCGTCTAGGAAGATGCAGAAGAGCACCAGGCTGAGTGGGTATCCCTGCCATATTGACTGATTGTTTTCCAACGTTCTTCCAGTCCTAATCCTTCCTCACGCCGTTGCTACTTGGTGGTGGCTGCCTTTTGGTACTCTTCTTTTTTCTCGTTGCTCCAGATCAACATTTCTTGTGTTTGGTTGATTTTTTCTCCAATTGTGTCCTCGAGGTGCAGTCGGGTGATTGATACCCCAAGTTGAAGAGCTACCACCATGTGGTCTGAGTTCAGTCTGGGTACCACTTCCATCTTATCGATCAACTCTTGAAAATCCGGGTTATTGGTGATAACCAGGTCTATGACTGACTGTGACCCTTTTTTCCGATGTGTGTAATTTTTCCTTCTTGATCTCCATTCGTACAGCGCTTCATTATTATTAAACCGAATTTATCACATATGTTGAGTAGTTTTCTCCCTTCTGCATCTAGTTTTGTGTTCTGTGTGTCTCTGTGTAAGTCATACATATCCATTTCTTCTTCGTCTAACCCGTTAGAGCTACCCACTCTTGCTTTCCAGTCCTCAACAACTAACACTGTTCCTCCCCTGGTGGACGCTCCTTCTAGGTGTAGGTTTATCTCTGATGCCACCTCAGCAACCCCCACATTATTATATACTGTAATTCTTTTACCTGGTCTTCCTTGCGTGAAGATTAGCTCACTGATTATGAACCCCAGTTTCCATGGTTCCACCTTCCATTCGAGGTTTGTGTCTTTCCTGATGCCTACCAATGTTCCTCCCGCTGATCTGGCTTTCTTTTTTATTTTAATTGCTGAGTTCGCGCACCAAGTATATTTTGCATCGAGCTTATCTATTTCCATTTGTTTTCTCCTCTGTTCCCACCAGGGTTTTTTGGATGATGACCACGTCAAATTCTTCCCGAAATTTCCACGAGTTCTTTATTTTTCTTCCCCCTGCTGCGGTCCATACTACTGTCTTAATTCCATCAGAAAAGCCTCTTTGGCGTCCTGTTTTTGTCAGTGCACATATCTTCTTCTTTCTGGAGTCTTTCCGTACTCTCATTCCACTTCCACCAACTCCCATTGACCTTTATATTTTGGTAGCCCGTAATAACTCTTCTCCCCTGGCCATCTTCCTCTTTCTTCAAGAAGTCTAGCCAGCTCTTCACTTCTTTCTCGCCGTAGGTGAAATCATCATCGAAAATGTAGTTTGTTCCCCTTCACCTACCTCTTGTTCGCATGATGGCTCCCTTTTCGGTGAGCTTACTCATCTCAAAGATTATGCCACTGCCATGGTGTCGAGCTGCGCGTACTGTCACGCCCACTCTTGCCTCCTCCTACATTACCTCTTTGAGTAGTTGGATTCCCTATTCCGCGTCTTCTCCCATACCTTCGACGTATACAGGGTATTTCAGAAGTACATGTACATCTGAACACCCTAGGATCAGGGGGTGATTCTGAGCAGAAAAGTCCTCTTGCACTTTTTGATCAGACTCACCCCTAAAAAGTTATTGGCAATTAAGGGTGGGCCAATGGGGAGTGATTTTTAAGCGGGCGCACATCCATGTGATATGCAGCATATGTGTGTGTGCCCGCCCCACCATTCTACGAGACAAAAGAGCGCAACGATATTGCTCTCTCTCTCTCTCTCTCTCTC
>NW_021680880.1:36428-46636 GCF_001412515.2 Diachasma alloeum | reverse complement strand
TTTTCAATTTCTTTGCGCTTTCAAAAATTCACTTCTCCCTCCCTATTAGGCGCTAAGGGATGAAATTTGTGTCACTCATTGAGTATTAAATGCTCAACACGTTGGCATAAATTTGATCCCTTAGTCGTAGTCAGGGGCGGAGGAATTAATTTTTGAATTGAAAAGAAAAATTTTTTTTCAATCTCTTCGCACTTTCCAAAATTCACCCCTCCGTCCACAAAAGGCGCTAAGGGATGAAACCCATGTCATTGAATTGAGCATTTAATACTCAATAAGTGACACAAGTTTCATTCCTTAGCTATAATTCGGGTGGAGGGATGAATTTTCAACCGAGACGCGCGTTCCCCGCGCCACTCGACGCTGTAACCAATGGAAAGACGATCGGTTGATCGTCCTTCCATTGCGNTCACCCCCTGATCCTAGGGTGTTCAGATGTACATGTACTTCTGAAACACCCTGTATATTACGTCTTCTTTTGTCCCTTCCCCCCTCTCTGTCTCCCATTCTTGCGATGTGAGGGCTCTGGGGGCCCTCATCGAGCATTCTGGTGTCGGGTCCTCTGTATAGTTGGGCCATTCAGTCCAGTCTTCGGCCGGTGGTTCGTGGGCACCCCCCTACGGGGCGAGCCTCCAGCTCCGCGCTCCTACCCTGCGAGTACAGGCCCCCGGCTCCGTGCCCACTCTGCGGATGCAGGCCCCCGGCTCCGCCCGCACCCTGTGGGTACAAGCCCTCGGCTCCGTCCGCAACCTGTGGGTATAAGCCCCCGGCTCGCCTCTAGTGTTGCTAGTAGGCTTGACAGATTATTCCTGTGTGTCTGCTGGCCTTGGCGTTGGAGTTTTTTCAATTTCTGTAGTCTGTTCTCAAACTTTCTAGCCGGATAGTTAGGAGTGAGGGTCCTTGGATGCCTCCAGGGTCTCCAATGGAGATCTGTCTGGGTGTTATGTTGTCTGATGGGACTGGGGTCAGCACTGACATGGCGGGGGACTTCTCGGTCTTTTTGTTTTAAACTGCGGAAATACTGCGGTCGATTTGAACTTTCTGGAGACGTAAATTCCAGAGATCTGATCTATACAGAGCAATATTTGCAATTTTTTGTTACACGCTGAATTAATCTTTGTGTAACTGTTTATTTATGATGAGAGAGGGAAATTCTGTGGGAGGAAAATGTTAGGTGTGAGGAGACTTAGATATGTGGAGACTTGGAATAATCACTCACGTTTCTAACACTTAACTTCGATATTTATTCTATAACAATAAAGACAAAGTTACAATTCACAAGACAAGTGTACCTTCGATAAGGTGTTTCTTCGATAAGCTTCTGTTCGTTACTGACTATAAAAGTATATTTTTTAGGACAAGTTGGAGTTTCTTAGGTGGAAGGGATGAAAATTAGTGGAGGGAAAATAGCTACTCAATTTGCAAATGATTGGTCAAGAAGACCTACGATGGGAGGAACTATATCCTGATTGGAGAAGTGTAGTGGAGAATTCGGATGTCTGGAAATGAGGTGCAGGGGGAGAGGTTGACCCGGGTTTGGGCCTTTTCCCCAATTGCAGGGGTCCGAGTGAAAGTACCTAGGTAAAGTTTGCAAGGGATTATCGAGGAACGAGTGCAATAAAGGTAGGAGAGGTGATCATTACAGTTGGGATGTGAATACTACAAGGGTGCTGTCGTAAAACAATTTCAAAATATATAAGTTTGTTGTCAATGGAGGGATTAGGCCAGTTTGGCGATGATTAAAATGCTGAGAAATGCCCTTTACAAAATACTTGAGGCATTTCGAGGATTACATCAATAAAACGATTCTAGTTTTAAATGAAAATATTTGTAAAGATTCGAACAAAGATATTTAAGAATAATTCTTGAATGAATTTTATGATCACGACTGTCTAGACGATGGGACTGATTTTCACTAAAATTCTACGAAATTCTATTGGGAAAAATACTTGAATTGAGAGAGGCAAAAATTCTAATAAATGCATGGGAATAATTTCAAAAAAAAAAAGGTAATTTCGCATTTTGACACGCAACACTCTTAGATAGTGGGAAATCGCCAGGGAGTTGAGTTGACTGCTCCATCATCGTCTACTGCGCCTACTGTGAGTAAACTTGAATCATCGAAACTCTTTTCGACATCATGTCTGTGCTCCATCGACGTCAGTGGGGTGTCATTTTGCGTCGCGCCACTCATGTCACTTTCCTCCGAGATCGTCGAAATATCCTCGAGAGACTCCTGTATAATCGCCTGTGTGCCATACAGCGGCGTTGATCCTGCTTGTTTTTGTCTTTCCTTAATTTTTTTCTTAGTGCTTACCATAATTTCATCTCCACTCTTTGATGCCGAGAATCCCCTGGAGTTCATCATTGTCTCATCCTCGGTCTGGGAGTCCTCGTTGTCAATCAGGTTTGACTCTTGCAGGGATTCACGAGAGTTTTCCAGCTCTTCCATGTTGAAGTCTTTGGATCTCAGAAATTTCAGGAGACCTCCAGTTGTACCGTCTCCCTGTGCTTCCCGCTGTAGCCTCTCACTTCTCCTGTTTCCGTATGCTGGTACGTTTGTACCCTTTTTATCTGTTGATTTTACCGACTGTTGTTCCCTTTCTTTTTTTACCGGCCTTCACTTCTTTTTTGCGTGGGCTAGTCTTGAGATAACAGTAATTGAGTTGCAACTACACTTGCCCTGCGTAATCAACTCTTTTTTTTTTGGCACCCGGGGTACTATTTTAGCACACTGAAATTGCTTCCACTGGATACGGACACTTCCGAACCTTACTGCGACCGAAGCGCCTCCTCTATTCTCCAAATATTCATGTTTAATTCGGTTGACATGAAAAAAATTGAAGAAGTAAAAAATTGGATTGATTATTGAATTGACAACGAAACTGGCTGCATAAAGATCAAAATTAAAAGAAATAATTCCCAGTAGTAATTCTATACATTTTTTGGAAAATAAAAATAAAAATTTATGTAGCTCAAAAACTGAGGAGATAGACTATTTTCAATATCTCAATATTTGCCCGGCAAACGGACAGTAAAATTGTTTTTCACAATAAGTCTTTGTTTTCATATGTATTTAATCAATTTTCAATATATGACAAATATCACTTCAATAGTCTGGGAATTTGAGAACTCAGTAGTTGTAAGGAGATTTTCTCGTTACGGATTGAAATCCTCTCAAATAGATATACGACCTCTTGAAATTGTTATAAGAGAGGCTGGAAGAAACATCTAGTGGCAGCTGAAAGAGCAGGGACTAGATGAGAAGAGCCACGGACCGATGAAGGCATAGTGGTTTTGGGTGGAACTGCGACTCCTGGAAGTCTGTAGGACGTTACTAGACTCGCTATTTTATAACTCGCCCAGCTGTGTTTAGGGGAAAGTGGCCCGACGTAAAGGGGTTCCAACTGGGGGACTCTAAAGGCTGTTTCGAATTTAACTATTCACGGACATTTAATACTTGATCACACAGTATTTTCGACACATCTCCCTTTTGTCCCATTCCAAACATAAACCGATAACCTCACAAACAGTGCATAAACTACCTTTATATCCGAGGTCCCCATATGAATATACAGGGTGTCCCATAGGAATGTGTGAAAACTAAACTCATCTGCCGACTCATCCAAAATAACCTTGACTCTCTACGTTTGTGTTACGTTTACTAGGGGCCAGTCAGTTTTATTCCAACTGTGGCAGGAGCCTTAGTTTGTTAGCAGTAATGAGTGATTTGACAATTCAAGAAAAAAGATATCTCATCGAGTGCTTCTATTCGAGAAGGAAAAAATACTGTAAAGCTTTTAGGAGGTTTCGTACTAAATTTGGATCCAAACGAGTTGCTAGCAAAACCACTTTGAGGAGGTTAGGATAATTTTTTTTTCATATTGATTGTGTGACACAACAAAACACATTACAGATTTTCGTAGAAATCCCGTTGGTTTCTAGTCATGATAATATTCTTTTTCTAGAATAATTGAAAATTTCGAGGAATACGGCACATGATCGTAGAGCTACTCTTCCAGGTCCCTCATTCTCTGCTGCAACAGAGGAGAAGGCCGATAAAGTTGAACAGCATTTCAAGGCAAATCCCAACTCGTCCATTCGGAGAGCCGCTCAAGATTTAAAATTGACCCCAATCAATGTTGCATCGTATCCTCCACGTTTTTTTGTAACTTTATCCATATAAAATATTGATGTGTCAGTGTTTGACCGGGGAGGCGATTCTGAAACGAAAGGAATTTTCTGAAAGAATGACATAAATGTTCGAAAATGGCGAGCTGCATGACACAGCAATTGTTTTTTCTGACGAGGCATACTTTTGGCTAGACAACTACGTGAACAAAAATCATTTGAGATTTTGGGGATTTGAAAAACCTAATTTTTTGGTTACGAAATCTGCTCATCCATAGAAAGTCACTGTTTGGGCTGCTCTCTCCATAAAGGGTGTCTGTCTACATTTTTTCGAATCTACCGTTACCGGAAATGAGTACAAAAGAATGTTAAAAAAAAAAATTCTTTCCTCATGCGAGAAAAAGAGGGCTTGTCAATGGGTTTTATTTTATGCAGGATGGAGCAGCTCCCCACCGTACTCACGAAGTTTTTGAAATTCTTAATACAGTTTATCGCGGTCGAGTTCTTGGTTTAGGATATCCAAAATTTTGTGGAGGGGGAATAGATTGGCCACCCTATTCACCAGATTTGAATCCGTGTGATTATTTCCTGTGGGGTTACATAAAAGATTCTTGTTACGCAAGCAAGCCAAAAACAATCGAAAATTTGATAAACAACATTAAAAAGACTCTTCACGGTATTCCACAGGAAACATTAGAACGTGTATTCCACGGTTTTAGGAAACGTTTGGATTATTGCGCCAGTGTTGATGGCTCTCATTTCGAAAACATTTACTATTAATCGCACTTGTCACGTACAATTTTTATAAGCCACTATTTTTGTTGGGTGAATTACATGTTTGACTAATGAATATACGGTGAAATAAAAATGACAACTCTCCTCTATCAGAAACTGTATTCCTTCTCTTGTTGGCTGTTTCAAGTAAAAAAAAAAAAAATCAAACAGTTTTCACACATTCCCATGGGACACCCTGTAGATATGGCGGGATGAAATTCGAATTTTCGACGAGAGAAAACAAAATAGAACACCGAGTCGATTTTCTGTTTCATTCTAATAAGTGATTTAACGTAAAGAAGAACATTTTCTGTGGTTCTTCATAACAACATCACAACCCACATTCAAATGCACTGGTGGCAACACTTCAACGTTGGATATGAAGCTCAGTTGGACCGGCGCTGCCAACGTGACAACTTGATTCTCACACTTTATAATGTTAATCGCGAGAATGTGAATATCCACTCGTTGCTATGCGCCTATCTTTTTTACTGTTAATTTAAAAAATACCATAGTTACACAGTTGAAAAGCTCATAGTCGATTTATATAATGTAACTAACGACACTTTCCCAATTTGTCGTCCCGTTTTCATTATACCGAATGTAAATCATTTAGAGGTTGTGGAGAAGGAAGTTCTGTCGGGTATAGATACGCGGTGCTCTCGGCCTGATGTTTTGCTCAGTCGGTCAAACTTGATGTTTTACTCAGTCGGTCAAAACTTTTCTTGGCTGATACGCTACCGCGTATCTCGATCCACAGTGGAATTTTTGCAGTCGGCCGATAACACAGATGCTAGTATCGCCGGATTCATTAGCAGCACTGCAATACCCGCTGTGATTGTTAACAGGTGTGCTCCCGCCCAAGCCAGGACAATATAACCTCAAAAGTTGGGAGTTTCTCAGGCCAGCTTAAAAGAAGACTCCACTCACTGCTAACTGACGACGTATTATTTCGGGTGGAAGAGAGCACCTTCATCCCTCTATATGGTTCGTGACACAATTTGGACGCTCAATAACCTCTATATTTGGGTAAACTTTCTTTTTATGGGCAAAAGATAACTAATTATGCACTGGTGCCTATGTTTTTATTGTTCCAAGCACTGCTGGGATATTTAACCACACTTAAAACTAACTTTGCGAGCAAAGGAAAACCAATAAAACAACAAAAATTGCTAATAAACGACAGAGCGTTACGGATGCGTACTGATCACTTTCGATCACGTGAACGACCCCCCTAGTGGGAAATTGTTGATCGAATTTTGAGTTTGGAGAATTCTCTTCCAAACATTTATACCACTGGATGTGTTCGTAATGATGTTATCGTTCATTCACGGTCAATAAAAGTAGAATAGTTGGGAGATTTGTTGTGAAACACTTGTCACTGATGTTAGTCATGTGTCCATTGAAATATATAATTCAGTACCTTTAAATATCTTGTCAATGGATCTGCAACATTGGAAGATTAAGTGAATGATGATGAAGAAAATACAAATGATTGTTATTCCCCAATTGTGCATATTTATGAACAATAGCTACATGAACAGGAACACGCAGTCTATAAATGATTCTGTACATCTGAACTTTGAATAATAGTTAACCATATGAAATGCATGGTTCGGTTGGAAATTACCGATCGTCTCAAGTTGAATCTGCAGATCGAATATTGTTATTTTTTTTACCCTTCACATCGTGAATTATTCCATCTGTGAACTTTCACCCCAAAGTCCTGACAGATTGTCGCAAGTCCTTTGAATTAATTCTATTCTCCCACAAACTTCCAGAATTTCCCATGGAAGATCAATAGAAATCCAATAGACTTTCCTATCGAATTCACTAGTTTTCTTTTTAATACATTTTTTCGTACATGGCGTTAACCAGGTGCAACACACCTGCTTTGCTTCTGAGCTCTCGCACTTCGGAAAAATGTCTTATTTTCAGGAGGAAAACAGAGAATTTTTGTGAATGTGAATAAACCCTGGTGTAAACCTGTTCCTCTACTCATGAGGAGTATTTTCCACAGTGTTGTTTTACAAAAATAATTATATTTTACACTTTAAAAGGAATCGAATCTAGTGAGAGTGAAAGATCAATGACAGAAGACCTTTTATTCGAAATTTTGGTCGCTACAAATTTTTTTTCACATTTTCCATTTAAAAAACTCGCCTTTGAATGAAAACATAATGAACAAAAGCACACATTTGTTTAGAACGTGAATGTGGCGAAGAGACTCCTCATCGATCTTCTATATCTTGAGATTGATAAAGCGATACTTAAGAAATAAGCTTTGTGTTTTTCTCAAATAATTTCACTACTTTTTCACATGCCCTGTTCAAATCAAATCCTGGAATAAATTAGTCATTTCTTTTGGAAGTTGACTCATTACTGCCGACCATTACGCTATTGACTCGGTCGAGATTGAAACATCAATAATTTAAGGATATCCAAGTATCTTTCATAGTTTGGTATAACCCATATTATAGATTTAACCATTTTCAATCATCAAATTTATCAATTAAATTGAGTGAGAAAAATTTGAAAAAAATTATGAATATTCAGTAACATTATTCCAATAACATTTTGCACATAATTATTATTTTTTCGAACATTCGTTGTTTATAGATAAATAATTGATTGCTTCTAAATTGCTTATAGAAAATGCTCGTAATTTTCAAAAATTGCAATTTTCAAAGTATGTCATCAATCTTCCTCCAAAAGTGAACTTTCTAATTTTATTCAGATTTTTAAAATGTCTTCTAACGGTTCAATAACGAGATACTAATTCAGACCTGCAAAGTTCAAATAATAGAATCATTGGAAAATTTACGGAAATTTAGGGCCACATGGAGCTCACATGAAAACTCTGATGTTCCACTACAAAAGTCGAAAATCATTCCACTCTAGAGAAAATAGCCAAAGTCCTTGGATATCCCTAATGATAGATTCCCTTTATAATTATCATTTTTCGAGGTAAATAGATTTTTCATTCCCATTCCAATCTTGAAACGTATGAATGATAAATAAGTTGTAGGTTATGTTATTGAAATCGTTCACAAAGTTGGACAATTGAAGTTGCGGAAATAAATGGGGAACATTGCCGCCATCTCTGAGCTCGCTCTGAACTCTAGTTAGGTTGCCCACAGCCTAAAAATAGTCGGTGTTATTACCAACTTTTCAGGGATTCGAAACATTTTTGATGATTTCCGAATCAATCACAGCCGTGTTTTATATTATAGGATGCCATTTTATAACTACTACGCGGTAACAATTAACTTTTCCTGATAGCGTGAAAAAATTGAAAAATATGAATCGAAATTTATTTACAGAAATCTGTGGTGAGATTTCTGGAAGAAGATAATTGTTAACTTGTTCTGTATGTCGTTACATGATTCTATTCGACGTTTCCGCTTGATTGATTGTGATTTACTATGAAAAAAGTTGGAATCCAAATCGAGCAACGATCCGTCGGTAATTTGGAGGTTCCATTGCCTCTTAACGATAATATATGATGTCTCAAAAAAATAAAGGTATAAGATTCCAACAAAAACAAAAGAATTAATCTTCCCATTATCAAGGAAAATGAACTCAAAATAATATTGCAGAAAAAAAATGATACAAAAAGAAACAAAAATGTTCAAAATAATACCCAAGAGTAATTCCCCCCAAAAAAAGGGAAATAATATTCAAAAAAAAAGCAATAGTATCATCGAACAATACCACAATAAATTTACAATATCTCGACTTCCTTTCAATTCTATACGTAAGAAGATCCACAAGAGAAATAATAATAATAATAATTCTAGCTAGATCGTAAAATCTCAACGCTAATAGAAAAATCCCAATCCCAAGGCTAAGGCTAGGATTAATCTACACAAAAGAAACCCTTCAAACTGACAAAAATTGTCCCATAATACCTGCAATACTTAACCATCACGCTCGAATGCGTTTTCTTCGCCATTACCTGGCCAACCATAATGTCTCGGAATATTTGCATTTCATTCCCGAAATTTCTCCGAAATAGATCCGCATCTATCGGCATACAGTTAAATTTTCGAAATGATTCCTATTTACTTCGTCAACCGAGTCTCGAGATAACCCCGCATTTCTCAACTCGCAAAAAATTTTATTCCCGCATAATCGTCCGAATTTCCGATCTCGGTCAATACCACATGAAACCCTAAAATTCCGAATGAAGGCATCGAAATGTATCTCCTGCCATAATGGCGAGGCACTCTTGGCATAAAAACCACAAAACTTCATCTTGAAAAACCGAATGCTCGTGGTGGACCTCTCTGGATCACAGCGCACGCAGAACGAACGCAGTTCATCGAACAAATGACTTTTATACCGGCGAGAGCCGACAGAATAAATGAATACTTCCCGCGTCACTCAAACATTGGAAACGATAAAAAGGTATTCATTCCGTAGTAGATGAGTAATGCGGGTTCTGGGGCAAGGGTCTGGCGAAGACCTGGTCAGAGTGCCCCCGCGCGTGGGTCGGGTGGGTGAACGGGTTAATGAATCCGCAGGTCGCGGTGTAATTCGCGGTCTGATCCGCGGGTCGCGGTTTAATTCGCGGATTGATGAATTCATTTGCAATTTTTTGATTGAAAGGAGTTTGATTGACAACGTATTCAACCCACCCCCGCGAGAAGGTGGGTGAAAGGGTTGATTAATTCGCGGGTCGCGGTTTGATTCGCGGATTAATCTTTTAATTCACGCTTTGGGTACTAGAGAGAGTCACCCACCGAATAATTAATCGTCCCGAGTGAGGGGGTGGGTGGGTGGATGAAAGGGTTAATTAATTCGCGGGCTAATTAATTGATTAATTAATTAACATATTATTGGACTTCAGTGGAAACTATTCACGACTGAATCATTCCACCCCGCGGGGTGGGTGGGTGAAAGGGTTGATTGAAGCACGAATCAATTAATTCGTGATTCCAATTCATGAGCTGGTGAGGAATGGTCTCAAACATATCTGAACCTGCAAGCGTCAGAGAGGGTCCACTCGATATAGCCGACTTGAGTTCTTCACAGTTGGGGGTCAGCCATTTCAGCCCCCCATGGACAGCATCGAACTTCTTGGGATTTCCGGTCCTTTGATGTTTACCGACCCACTTGACATTTTCCAGACATGCTCGAACTTGGGATTTCCGACCCTTTGACTTCACCGACCCACTTGACATTTTCCAGACATGTACGAACTTGTATCTACTTGGGATATCCGGCCCTTTTATGTTTACCACTCCCATTTCTCGGAAAATCGTTGTTTAAATAATGTGTATTTGTTTATTTAATGTTGAAAG
>NW_021680880.1:31031-31481 GCF_001412515.2 Diachasma alloeum | reverse complement strand
TTTTTTTTTTTCAATTAAAAAATTCATTCCTCCGACCTTAAGTGCGACTAAGGGATGAAATTTGTGCCAACGTGTTGAGCATTTTATACTCAATACGTGATACAAATTTCATCCCTTAGCACCTGTTAGGGAGGGAGGAGTGAATTTTTGAAAGAGCGAAGAGATTGAAAAAAATTTTTTTTTTCAAATGAATTCGCCAAAGTGCGGAGATTGAAAAAAAATTTTTTTTTTCCATTCACAAATTCATTCCTCCCACCCTAATTGCGACTAAGGGATGAAATTTGTGCCAACGTGTTGAGCATTTAATACTCAATGAGTGACACAAATTTCATTCCTTAGCGCCTAATAGGGAGGGAGGAGTGAATTTTTGAAAGCGCGAAGAAATTGCCAAAAAAATTTCTTTTTCAATTCAAAAATTCATTCCTCCGACACTAACTGCGACTAAGGGAT
>NW_021680880.1:28597-30802 GCF_001412515.2 Diachasma alloeum | reverse complement strand
CCTTAGTCGCAATTAGGGTGGAAGGAATGAATTTGTGAATTGAAAAAAAAATTTTTTTTCCATCTCTTCGCACTTTAAAAAATTCACTCCTCCCTCTCTAACTGACCCTAAGGGATAAACTTTGTGTCACTTATTGAGTATAAAATGCTCAACACGTTGACATAAATTTCATCCCTTAGTCGCAATTAGGGTCGGAGGAATGAATTTTTGAATTGAAAAAAAAAATTTTTTTTTCAATCTCCGCACTTTGGAGAATTCATTTGAAAAAAATTTTTTTTTTCAATCTCTTCGCTCTTTCAAAAATTCACTCCTCCCTCCCTAACAGGTGCTAAGGGATGAAATTTGTGTCACGTATTGAGTATTAAATGCTCAACACGTTGGCACAAATTTCATCCCTTAGTCGCAGTTAGGGTGGGAGGAATGAATTTTTTAATTAAATTTTTTTTTTCCATCTCTTCGCACTTTAAAAAATTAACTCCTCCCTCCCTCACTGGCCCTAAGGGATAAAATTTGTGTCACTAATTGAGTATTAAATGCTCAACACGTTGGCACAAATTTCATCCCTTAGTCGCAGTTAGGGTGGGAGGAATGAATTTTTGAATTAAATTTTTTTTTCCATCTCTTCGCACTTTCAAAAATTCACTCCTCCCTCCCTCACTGGCCCTAAGGGTTAAAATTTGTGTCACTAATTGAGTATTAAATGCTCAACACGTTAGCATAAATTTCATCCGTTAGTCGCAATTAGGGTCGGCGGAATGAATTTTTGAATTAAATTTTTTTTTCCATCTCTTCGCACTTTCAAAAATTCACTCCTCCCTCCCTAACTGGCCCGAAGGGATAAACTTTGTGTTACTTATTGAGTATTCAATGCTCAACACGTTGGCATAAATTTCATCCGTTAGTCGCAATTAGGGTCGGAGGAATGAATTTTTGAATTGAAAAAAAAAAATTTTTTTTCAATCTCTTCGCTCTTTCAAAAATTCACTCCTCCCTCCCTATTAGGCGCTAAGGGATGAAATTTGTGCCAACGTGTTGAGCATTGAATACTCAATAAGTAACACAAAGTTTATCCCTTCGGGCCAGTTAGGGAGGGAGGAGTGAATTTTTGAAAGCGCGAAGAAATTGCAAAAACAATTTTTTTTTTCAATTCAAAAATTCATTCCTCCGACCCTAAGTGCGACTAAGGGATGAAATTTATGCCAACGTGTTGAGCATTTAATACTCAATACGTGACACAAATTTCATCCCTTAGTCGCAATTAGGGTCGGAGGAATGAATTTTTGAATTGAAAAAAAAAATTGTTTTTGCAATTTCTTCGCGCTTTCAAAAATTCACTCCTCCCTGCCTATTAGGCGCTAAGGGATGAAATTTGTGTCACTCATTGAGTATTAAATGCTCAACACGTTGGCACAAATTTCATCCCTTAGTCGCAGTTAGGGTCGGAGGAATGAATTTTTGAATGGAAAAAAAAAATTTTTTTTCTATCTCCGCACTTTGGGAATTCATTTGAAAAAAAAATTTTTTTTCAATCTCTTCGCTCTTTCAAAAATTCACTCCTCCCTCCCTAACAGGTGCTAAGGGATGAAATTTGTGTCACGTATTGAGTATTAAATGCTCAACACGTTGGCACAAATTTCATCCCTTAGTCGCACTTAGGGTCGGAGGAATGAATTTTTGAATTGAAAAAAAAAAATTTTTTTTCAATCTCCGCACTTTCGAGAATTCATTTGAAAAAAAATTTTTTTTTCATTCTCTTCGCTCATTCAAAAATTCACTTCTCCCTCCCTAACAGGTGCTGAGGGATGAAATTTGTGTCACGTATTGAGTATTAAATGCTCAACACGTTGGCACAAATTTCATCCCTTAGTCGCAGTTAGGGTCGGAGGAATGAATTTTTGAATGGAAAAAAAAAATTTCAATTCAAAAATTCATTCCTCCGACCCTAAGTGCGACTAAGGGATGAAATTTATGCCAACGTATTGAGCATTTAATACTCAATACGTGACACAAATTTCATCCCTTAGTCGCACTTAGGGTCGGAGGAATGAATTTTTGAATTGAAATTTTTTTTTCCATCTCTTGGCACTTTAAAAAATTCATTCCTCCCTCCCTAACTGGCCCGAAGGGATAAACTTTGTGTCACTTATTGAGTATTAAATGCTCAATACGTTGGCATAAATTTCATCCCTTAGTCGCAGTTAGGGT
>NW_021680880.1:13913-26612 GCF_001412515.2 Diachasma alloeum | reverse complement strand
TATTCAAAGTCCCTCAATCAACCTAAATATCAATTTTTACAAAACATATTGGAACCGCTTGATGACATGGAGTATTATCCATTTGCAGACAATGAGGAGGTTGTGTCTGTGGATAACGCGAAGGAGAATTTCATGTTCATATCCGATGATGTGGCTTGCGAGAAGCAAAATAATATCAAGGCATATTTTTGTATGGGTAGACATAAAAACGTGGACAGTTTCTATTTGTGTCAGTCATATGCTCGCATCCCAAAACATTTAGTTCGGGACAGTGTCAATTTTCTCGTACTATTCAAACAGGCGGAAATGAATTTGAGACATATTTATAACGATCATGTAAACACAGACATGTCTTTCGAAAANTACGAGAGCTATGAGTTCAATCCTCCAACGGGGCCGTGTGCCGAAACATTTACATGTTGATGATGGCAAGGAGTTTTATAATTCNGTAAGGAATTATGTTCAGCTTGTTGGAATGATAATTATACTTTTTTAATTATCGATAAAGATAGTGACATTGAAACAGGTCGATATCGAAAAAATTTCGATTGCTTTATTCAAATAAATAACAGGTGTGGTGGGAAGGTANGCATTAATGAAGAAATATAATATAAATTTATACTCCACATTCAGTAATTTGAAGGCATCCATATGTGAACGATTCAATCGAACATTGAAGAGTAAAATGTGGTTTCAGTTCAGTCTACGTGGAAATTACAAGTGGATTGATACAAGTGGATTGTTGCCAGAGCTCATGCACAAGTATAACCATCGAAAACATCGAACTATCGGTATGAGGCCTGTCGATGTGACGAAAGAGAATGCTAAAANGAAACTGTTGACATTGGGTAGAGAGAACGTCGATGAAGCAATGAATGAAGTTTTCAAACCCATCGTGAAGCCCCTTCAGGAATTAACCTCTCGAAATGTGAAATCATATGAAGTGCCTGATAATGGAAAGCAACTCAGGGCGATTAATTATAAAAATCGACGAAAACTCAGACACAGGAGTACTCCAAAAACACCAAAACAGATACTGCCGAGTAGCGATGTATCTGAAGACAGTTACACGACAATAGCTGATGATTCTTTATTTGATCGCAACTTGAATGAGACTATGGTTCCGTTTTTGCAGAAATCTCACGTATGATACTATAATTCCAGCCCTTGACAATTCACGCAATCTGAATGAAAAATCATTAACCAACACCGAAGACATGAACGATGAAAAAGATGTAAATGATTTCAATACTGACATTCTTGCGTGGAAATATTTGGCTCAAATCAGTACACCAAAATGGGATAAGGCTTATGGTATTCGTAAACTTACCCACAATTTTATGATTGGAGACTCTCCCATATATTTTGATGACGATTTTATTAAAGTGAAAACCATGAAATACGCTTGCACCGAGGGATTGCTGGAGCTTCTCTTTATGAAAAATCCTGATAACAATTTTATAAGTGATAGTGATATTGATGCGCATAAAAAAATCATCCTCGCAACTAATGGGCATCAGAGAAATTATAAACCTCGAGGCGGCATCCGAGAACAGAAGGGTGAGAAATATGAAAAATATATTTCACCCTTTGGTACGTCAAAGTACTCGGGCACCGGCCTTCTACCTACTTTTATGAGGGCTCGACGCCCCAACACAGTGGACTATATTTATTGGGATGATCCTAATGAACTTGTGGATCGTCTTCGATTACTCGTGGCATCCCAGAGAGCTGGAAATCCGAGCCATGATAATGAAATTATATNAACCATCGAAAACATCGAACTATCGGTATGAGGCCTGTCGATGTGACGAAAGAAAATGCTAAAAAAGTGCGACTCGTTTATGCAGACTTTCGTGTGAATAGAAAAAATTTCACGTGGGTGATAAAGTTCGCATTAGTAAAGCAAAACATGTTTTTGAGAAGGGTTATACGTCTAATTGGACTACCGAAATATTCACTATTCGAAAAATTAATTACACAAATTCAATGACATACAAGTTGGAGGGTTATAAAAATGAATCGATTAGTGGGAGTTTCTATGAGAAAGAACTCCTCAAGACGAAACATCCAGATGTATATCTCGTGGAAAAAGTCTTGAAGAAAAATGGAAATAGACATTACGTTAAATGGCTGGGGTTCGATAACAGTCATAACAGTTGAATAAATATCAAACAATAAGAAAATATAAACAAAAAAAGGGGGATGTCAGCAGGCTATATGAGTGACGACTAATCTTGAAAATCATCAGTTTTGTGTGTGTATGTTCAACTTGACAACATGATCGTGACGGTTATTGTGTTGCAAGTCCTTGCAGTGACGCTCTGTCAGGCTGTGGATTTCCTGAACACGGGGATTCATAGCCAAAGCGGTTTGCATTATGAAGTAGCAGGGAATGTACGCTTTACAACTGCAGAGTGGCGTCTCGCAACTTACATTGATTTGAGGAAATTCATTTCTCAAAGACCGTTGGTGACGCGAGAAATGCAAAACATGAATGAAACATGTAAATATCATGCTGAAGACGAAAAATGTGTAACGGTCCTTCAAGCGGAGAATCTCATGATGAAAGATGANAATCGCCTTCGAGTACTCGTGGCATCCCAGAGAGCTGGAAATCCGAGCCATGATAATGAAATTATATCAATCGTCGAAGAACTGCGTGAGGCTGGAATTATATATTAGAGTACACACATTGCCACCTTTTATCATTTGCGAAATGAGTGTTGACGTGTTCGGTCGTCACTTAACTTCTGATAGTGCCTCCCATAATCGAGGTCCACCGGGTGTTGGATATAAACTCACGGAAGATGGCAATTATGATCTTCTTGGTAAAAAGCTAAGTAACGTTGCAACACCAGTGGACCCACATGATGCTGTTACACTCGAGACTTTGAATACAAAAATTCATGAATTGGAAATTGATGTAAAACGGAAGTGTGCAGATATTAATAGAAGGATTGGCAGGTTGATGAAAATAGTGGAGAAAACTCCAAGCGACCCCAAAAATGTCACAGAATAAATTGGATGTTGTGACAGAATTGCATAGATCAGCACGAAGAAATTATCTCAGGCGACGAGTCAAAATTCGTGATCTAGATGAGACATGGCAGGCAGATTTGGTGGATATGACGGTTTATGCAAAAAGTAATAATGGAAATAGATTCTTGCTCACTGTAATTGACAATTTTTCCAAGTTTGCTTGGGCTGAGCCATTGAAAAGGAAAAATGCCCAGGATGTCACGAGAGCTATGAGTTCAATCCTCCAACGGGGGCGTGTGCCGAAACATTTACATGTTGATGGTGGCAAGGAGTTTTATAATTCTGAATTTCAAGCATTAATGAAGAAATATAATATAAATTTATACTCCACATTCAGTAATTTGAAGGCATCCATATGTGAACGATTCAATCGAACATTGAAGAGTAAAATGTGGTTTCAGTTCAGTCTACGTGGAAATTACAAGTGGATTGATATGTTGCCAGAGCTCATGCACGAGTATAACCATCGAAAACATCGAACTATCGGTATGAGGCCTGTCGATGTGACGAAAGAAAATGCTAAAAAAGTGCGACTCGTTTATGCAGACTTTCGTGTGAATAGAAAACAACCAAAATTTCACGTGGGTGATAAAGTTCGCATTAGTAAAGCAAAACATGTTTTTGAGAAGGGTTATACGCCTAATTGGACTACCGAAATATTCACTATTCGAAAAATTAATTACACAAATCCAATCACATACAAGTTGGAGGATTATAAAAATGAATCGATTAGTGGTAGTTTCTATGAGGAAGAACTCCTCAAGACGAAACATCCAGATGTATATCTCGTGGAAAAAGTCTTGAAGAAAAATGGAAATAGACATTACGTTAAATGGCTGGGGTTCGATAACAGTCATAACAGTTGGATAAATATCAAACAATAAGAAAATATAAACAAAAAAAAAGGGGGGGGGGTGTCAGCAGGCTATATGAGTGACGACTAATCTTGAAAATCATCAGTTTTGTGTGTGTATGTTCAACTTGACAACATGATCGTGACGGTTATTGTGTTGCAAGTCCTTGCAGTGACGCTCTGTCAGGCTGTGGATTTCCTGAACACGGGGATTCATAGCCAAAGCGGTTTGCATTATGAAGTAGCAGGGAATGTACGCTTTACAACTGCAGAGTGGCGTCTCGCAACTTACATTGATTTGAGGAAATTCATTTCTCAAAGACCGTTGGTGACACGAGAAATGCTGCAAAACATGAATGAAACATGTAAATATCATGCTGAAGATGAAAAATGTGTAACGGTCCTTCAAGCGGAGAATCTCATGATGAAAGATGAAAATGTGGAAAAATATATCAATCAATTCCTCTTTTTCATGAATGAATCGATGAGTGAACAAAATTATGTAAACTCCGGTTTCTTTGGGATCATTTCAGAGACTTTTTTCAAATCCTTGAATAAAACTCAACTTGATTATGGACGAATACTGAATAAAACCAGTGATAGTTCTCGAACACATATTATCCAAACGGGATTGCATCACCTGCATGATGAACTTGATGGAATGAAAAATCGGACTGCGGTGAGTCTCACAGCACTCCACGATGCGATCAAATATATAGAGGAATTGGCGAAAAATGGAACTTTTTATGGACAGCCTTATCATACAATGATGAATCGAATGAGGGATTGGACTGATCATTTGACAATGGAGTTGGATAATTATCAGTATACTTTGCAGACAATCATCGACGCTGTGTATTTGGCAAAGGCTGGGGTGGTTCATCCTGAGTTATTCACATATGAAATACTCGAAAATGCTGTCAATAATTTTATTACAACCAATCAGGATCCATCATTGGTTTTTCCTTTGTCGAGTGAACAATTGCACTCTGAAAAATTGATGAAAATTTCTAAGACAAATGTTGGGTATCATGAGGGAAAATTAGTAGTAGTATTGAATATCCCATTATTGAAACCGACAGTTTACTACCTGTACAAAATGTATCCATATCCTACAAGTCAAGTGTTTGACCACAGCCAAGGGTCAGCGTACATTCAACCTCGACGGGACCACCTGCTGCTTAGCCAACGTGATTACACCCTGGCACGCTCCGAGGACATTGCCGAATGCCCGACCGTCGATGATCATCAATATATTTGTAAACTGAAGTATCCATTTTATGATGCTACCTCTCAACCAATTTGCGAGGCGGCAATGTATATGACTGGTAGAAAACTTTCGCCTCTTATTGATTGTAGAATCAAAGTGAGTTCAAAATTTGAACCATATTGGAAGCAAACTGCGAAGGGGTGGCTATATTCAGTACCCAAGAGAGAGGAGGTGAATGTTTCGTGTGGGGGTGAGTGGAAAGATTCGATCAACATCACTGGCACAGGAATTCTTCAAGTCAAAACGGGGTGTGAGGCGTTTACAACATATGCAACGATGATTGGATATCAACAATTTGTAGAGATATCAGCGGAATATATCACAGCTAGAAACCTAAATGTTACATCGATGATAGAAAACAAATATGTAGAATTCCTTCCCTCCTATTATGTACAACTAGATGAATTTTTACATGAGTGTGTGAAAGATGAACATTCATCCAATACTGTATTATTTTTCGCGATAGCACTGGGAATTTTTGTAATTTGGCTTATAGCATTACTGCTTTTGTTAGTTTTGAGAGAGTTTGAAAATGGGAGTGTGATCATTGGTTGGATTAAAGAGACACATGTATGATGATTTCAATTGAATAAATACTTTTTTTTATTGAAAACATTTTTTTTCTTCGTTTTTTTATAAATTATTTACAATAATATTATTTTTAAATCCATATGGTAAAGTATCTGTGGTATCTGGTAGAAGAATACGCTTATCATCGTGCCAACTTAGAGCAATTTTAGTTTGATTAATTGTATACACATCATGTCTTATAGATCTGATCATGTTTTGCGGCATTGAAATATTTTTATGCTGATCCAAACATTCTTTATAATCATTGAATGTGATATGCTTCAACGTCGACCTCTTAACTCCTTAGGCACGCGATTTTTCTCGATATTCACCCGACACTTTGAAAGTATACATTTTCGATCGTAGTCCCACAAACTCGGTCATGGCCTTACCATTATTCTCATCTTTCATTAAACCTAATTTTTTCTTGTTCTCTAAACGCATATTATATACATTATCTACAGGGTAATCCGAAGTATCAAATTTATGTATATGTTTCTTCATAACTTCATAAATATCGCGTGCTTGAAAGTGATAGATAAGACTATCTGTGTCTGTATACAATAATTTTGCCTTATCCTTGTAAATCTTTTTTACAAAATTATAATGAAAATCGTAAATGTACGTTTTAGAAATATCTAGAATATTGAAGCCTACATATATTGGTTTATTCAATCTAATTTGCGTGCGACTCATTTGGATGATGACTAAGTCATTATCGAAGATAACACTGCTATGAAAGTTGGGTTTCGAAATCCAACTCTCGGCACCCCATCGCCCTTCCCATTTTGTTATCAATTTCACATCGAGTTGTTTCCGAACATTTTCCATCGTTTTCCCGAAGACTGCGTTATTCATCAACTTGTAGAAATTTTTTTCAAAGTCGTTGCTAGATTTTTGTCGGAGACTTGTATTGAGATCAATATACTTCCCTAACCAAGCGCTTTGAGAGAATTCCAAGACTCTATGAATTTTAGTAATTTTAAGTCCTAACTTACAATACTGTTTCAAATTCTCATAATGAATAATATAATTATTTTTTGAGTGAAGAGTCGTCAATAGTTTCGGTGATTTCGCTTGGCCATTAGGAGGTATAATATGTTCCGGGCACAATGGCAAGTCTTTATGATGCTCGTGCAATTCCTCTGGATACTGCAGATCAACTTCCAAAATATATCCAGTCGTTAAATCGGCTGGAATTTCCAGGATTTTGAGGGATGAACAATCTTCCAGCCAACGGAAATTTCCAGTCGGCAAATGATGACTCATTGCGGCTCCATATAAATTATTCACATCCAGATACATTAAATATGATTCTTCTTTATGAGATTCATATTCTTCATCCTTCATATATCGATTATTAGCCTTTGCATATCGATTTGAACACTGCGACAAGCCTCCCCTGATACCTTTTTCGATGAACAGGAGCATTTCGGCATCTGTGAATAATTCTAATTGAACTCCAGTCATTTTTAACATTGCATCGAAAGCCAGAGCCGGTGCAGTGTAATAATGAAGAGGATCCAACTTGTATGAGGCAAAACAACTATTTCGGAAATTCTCGAAAATGTCAGCCAGCAACAATACATCAGTTTTTAAATATAAATCTGCATATTCACCGAGTGTATTTATATTGAAATTTCTCCATATATTACACGCATGGCTATAGTCTTGATCAGATATGTGTTCATCATTCAAGCGAGAGTAAAAATCTTCTTTCCGTGGTAAACGTCGTTCATTTAATTTCTCCCATCGATCCAAGTATTCGTATGGGAAAATTCCTTTGCGCATCATTAGCTCGAAATGACGTTGACTTGGATAATAACTGGCTGTAATTTTTTTCTCCCCTGCTTCCAGATATGATGCCAATTTTTCAATACTCCCAGCCATGAAACGAAAAGAGTCAATGAATCTCAATTGTATTTTCGTCCGTTCCACAGTTTTTGTAAAGGAAATGTATTTTTCTTTATTAATCGGAAGTAACGTCACTGCACCCTCGAACTGTTTGGCTAGAGCTTTAATGAAGAAGTGTGAATCGTAGCCGGATAGATTATGAAACACTACTGGAACCACGCACGATTCAGTGTAATTGAGGTTACAGCCAGGGTGCGCGGCGCCTCGATATTTGCCTGTAAAGTGACAATGATCCCGGTGTTTCACAGCTTTTTTGGTGAATACTCTGCCACAGATATGACATGTTTTTGCAGCATTATAGGCTCGTTCCATCTCAGCAGTCAGGATCATAGGTTCATTTCGTTTGAGTTCTGCATCAATTTCAATAGCCAAGGTGTGTAACTGTGCAATAAACCACTGGATGCAGTCTTTTCCACGATAGATACAGAGTTTGGATTTTGAGTTATCGTAACTGCACTTGACATAAAAAGCTACACTAAACGGCACATGTTTTTGTAATATTTTAGTATTTTGCATGTCATCATGAGGTACTTGTTCCAATAAACACTCAGTATCGGCATAAACAACATATGGCACAGTTAACTGATTTTTAAAATTCTGAAATTTCAAAAATTTTTCATTCTCTTGAGGGAAAATCATTCGACACTTGTTTATAGACACACAATCCAACCTGTGATTTATATATGCTTCTTCTTTGAAAAAGTGACACAAGCACCTGTCACATAAGAGTGTCGTCCGTTTGGTTTTCGAAATTTGAGAACTAAGCAACCGAGATAAATTTGAAATCCACGCATAATGATGAATTTTTCCCACACCATCATTCTCATCGTTTTCTTTTTCAATCAGGAGAAGGTGAATCGTCGCTGTATCATCTGGTAATGTTGTAGAAGGACGTTGGCTCAAATATAATGGCACAATCCAATTTTTATTAGATTCTTCATCACTATCAATCCCATATACGTTAATTGACATCTGATTAGCTTTTTCGAACTTTGGAATGTCTTTTAACGCCATAGGATAATCGAACATGCCATAGTTTTTTATGATAGTGCTAAACGAAGGGTACGAATTTGGTCTTTTTTTCGTTTCAACATCACAGCGTGCAGCCATAATGGACCACAAGAAGCAATAGAAATCTTCGTTTTGAACGTTCACCACTGCATGTTTTTTTCGAATCCATTCAGGTACTTCAACGAAGCTGGACCCACCTCGTAGTGGGTTATATTGGTTGATATTCACTACTAAATTAATCACTTCAACCAATCTCCATCCAGAATCTTTTTCCTGAAACTCATCCGCTTTTGTTAAAAGTTTGTCCTTTATATGCTCTTCAAACCAATGTTTAATGTCCGTTGTATGTAGAATAATTTGATTTTTTGTGTTGAAAAATTTTTCTTCTTCAATGAGTTGATTATTCTTCTGTATTTCATATTTACAGCATAACACTACATTCACTTTCAAACTCCTATGTTGTTTCAGTGCATTTTTTAAGCGTACGCAAAGCATTCTGCGTGCATCATCCAAAAACTTCAACAAATCAGGATTTTTCAAATTGATAATGACACCCGTCCGCATGCGATCTTCAAAAACGCTTTGCAAATCTTCCCATCGGACTCTGTCAGTTAAATTATCACGCACACCTCCCCCGATAATTTCCAAATCTTTAAAACGTGATTGAAAACTTTTTAATCGTGCCAATAGATGGGTTAGACGTCTCTTATCATGATGATTGACACTCTCCCCCAAGAGTCGATTCACTTGTCTCACATGACGCCTGAGATCATTGAGTTTCTGTTGGATTTCCACTGGTCTCCTTTGAATCTTGGTGAGCTCATAACTCTCTTGTATAGAATTCAAAAGTCTCTTGCACGTTTCGAAATCCATGTTGTTCTAGATTAACAAACACCGTAGAACTGATAGAGAAATGGCGGTAGTTTTGTTTATATATAGATATGTCCAGTGGGTGTGTCTATCAAGAAAAAATTGCTGAAAAATGTTGCGTGATTGGTCAGAAAGAATCACGTGACTGGTCAGAAAGAATCACGTGACCTATGGAAAAATTGTGTGCACTCTCTGAAAATTATTAACAAGGAAAGCAACAATGCATTCCTAGAAAATCAACATCTGGAAAATCTCTCTTCGTCCTTTGATATGTGCCGAACACGTGTGGTCCACAGGATGTGGGCTTTCGCATTGGATACTAGCGAAAAAAATGTCAGATTCTTTGAGAGGGATTTTTCCGTTCCGGGGGGGGGGTCTGGAAAAATGTTGAGAGTGATATGCAACCTTCCAGCGGAACAAATAATCAACAGCGAGTTGTTCAGACTATGCAATTGTGGGACACTTGTGGGAGACTTTCTACTCAAGTCTGTTAACCACATGTCAAGCAATTTTGGTGATAAACCTTGATGTCAGAAGTGACTGTTGCGATTTAACACCGAGGGGGTTTTCCTCAGAACGTGACTTTTCTGGACAATCTGAGTTTCGACCTGTGGAGAAACTGTTGGGCGGAAAAAAAAGGGTATTTCGAGGGGGAAAAAATTCATTAACATTTTCGAGGCTCTCATTGACCTTATCGTGTGCAATAAAGTTGGGGTTGGTCGTGAGATGCCTTGCAGCTCAGCAGGTAAGCCTGACGTTCGACCGTGATGCGGTCCTACTGGAAACCCTATCATAAAAAAAGGATGACATTTGGTGCCCACTCGCGAAGAGTTTTCATCCTCTTCTACCAGATGATGATGCTCTCCCACTCCACCCACCTTGAGTACACGTGAGTTTTCATCCCTCTGCTAGAAATTTTCGCCACTTTTGGTGGGGGTAGAGAAGTTTTTGGGGCCTGATCTTTGGACTTGGACATCACAATCCCATCGACACCTCAAACGTGAGCATTCTGTGGATTTTCCAAGTGTTTCGTGTTTTTCGAAATCTCGTGTGCGATGGAGAACTACATCGAATTGAGACCCTCTGTGATTGTGCCGCAGATTTGGATAACAATGTACCAAGAGGAATACCTGATGAGGGGAATTGAGGAGTGTGTTGCTGATTTCCACACGATGGAAGAGGATCTGCTGGAATCTGACGACGTCATAACACTGGACGTGGAGCCGAGAGGATTCCTTTGGTATAGTGGTCAACAATATCAGTTCCTCCTGCGTGACGATTTCATTGAGGTCAAGCGACAATTTGATCAAGCGATGCAGATGAAAGTGGATGATGAAGGTGATGATGATGATGTTGAGGAATGGGAAGACCACGAGGATCTTGGAGAACTCCATGATTCTGGATTCGAAGAGTCATCAGACCTGGAAAGTGAACCAGAAGATCACTTCCATGGTTTCGGTGAAGTGCCAATTCTTCTCCGTCAGCTTGAGGAAGCAGAGGCTAGTGATGATGATGATGATGATGATGAGGATCAAAATAATCACATTAATCCAATCAATGCAGATAATGTGTATGAGCCTGCAAGGGTAAATATTAACAATTGTTTTTCAGTCGCATATTTCCAGGCTGGTGTATTAATCCTGTCGGTATATTTCATTCTTCTTACAGATTAGAGGATATGTCGAACTGAGACGCAGAGTTTTCACCCCAAATGAGTGGCGTCAAAACTATGGGAAGGCTGATTTGATCAGATAGAGCAACAGCTCGATTTTCCAGTTCCACATGGCTGGGGATGAAAACCCCGNGTTGTTTTTGAGTCGCATATTTCCAGGCTGGTGTATTAATCCTGTCGGTATATTTCATTCTTCTTATAGATTAGAGGATATGTCGAACTGAGACGCAGAGTTTTCACCCCAAATGAGTGGCGTCAAAACTATGGGAAGGCTGATTTGATCAGATAGAGCAACAGCTCGATTTTCCAGTTCCACATGGCTGGGGATGAAAACCCCGATAACGTCATCTTGAACATTCATCCAGTGGGAATCCTGTATGTGTTGGCCGGCGAATACTGGTTCTTCAAAGAGACGGATTATGTGGCTGGTGTTGCGTGGCTTCAGGCTGATTAAAAACCCGACCGATAGAGTGACTTTTTCATCGATCGTGGGTGTCAAAGAATTGAGTGAATTTAGTTGAAAATTTGTGTATGTCTATACATTGAGTGCAAAGAGTGCGTACGGGGATTCGTGAATATGGCATATGCGTGTGTGTATATGTGTATACGTCTCCGTATCGTGTGTGTGTGTGTGTGTATGTGTGTTTGTGTTTTTTTTTTTTTGGCTTCATGAACGGAAAAATGCTCTTTACGCATTAACACACTTCAGACGGGTGGTGTCTGAAGTGTAGTGTCCGAGTCGGTCAGGTCTAGATGGTAGCGACCACGAGCAAGTATCTGCTCGGCGAATGTGCAACCCATACGGACTAAAAAACCGAACATGACCCTAGTAATCTTTGACCTTTCCTTCCCCTCGCGGCACCACCGTTAAGTATTATTTCGCGAGGGAGCTCTCAGCTGTTTGCTCTTCCTCATTTCAACCTTATGTACGTCCTCCTAGTCTACGAAGATGTTGGGTGTAGATAGGAGGTTCCAATAGGTTTTCCGCCTGTGTTGCAGCCTTGCGCTCGCGTTCCTCTTTCCTGAGCTCTTTTATGACTNGATATGCCTGGTCTCGCTGAAACGCGGGCATGCGAAGAACACATGCTCCGCATCATCATCCACTTCTGGGCAGTTTGGACATTTCGAGGAATCTTCATGCTTGAATTTATGAAGATACGCTCTAAAGCATCCGTGCCCAGAAAGCATCTGCGTCAGGTAGTAGTTCACCTCCCCGTGTCCGCGATTTAGCCAGACATCCACTTTAGGGATCAGGCGGTGATTCCATCTCCCCTTGGTCGAGTTGTCCCACTTCAGCTGCCATCGCCTTAGGCTGTTTCACCTTTCTTCAGACGTCAACTCCTCGCGACTCAGCACTTCGGATCTTCTACGCTCATACAGAGCTTTCCGCTCCTCAGCCAAAATCTCGATCGGCAACATTCCTGCGATGACACACACTGCGTCCTCAGAAACCGTCCGATATGCACTTGCGACTCTAAGGGCACTGAGTCGATAGAC
>NW_021680880.1:0-13434 GCF_001412515.2 Diachasma alloeum | reverse complement strand
TTGGGAACAGCGTCTCCACAATTCTGTTCAGGAGCACCGGACACGATGGTGATGGCATTGATTGACTCTTGAGTCGTGTCATCACCACCTTGTAGGGCCTTCCCCATGGGTCGGTCTCCACCTCGCTAAGGAGCTCGCTCCAGCATTGCCTCTTGCTATGCTTGATGGCTTTGCTGAGCTTTCGCCGTGCATTCTTGTACTTCATCTCCAACTCCATGAAGTTGGGACTTTTCCTACCACGCTGAGATAACCTCCTGGCTGCGTTGCACTCCTTCCGTAGCACAGCGATGGTCTCATTCCACCAGTACACTGGTGGATGTCGATTCGTGGTCCGCTTTCTCGTCATTGTGGCGTCGCAGGCTTTACTCACCTTCCTCCTGATGCTCTGCGCCTTCGAAGTCGCATCTGTACCAGTGATTGGATGGTCATCTAATGCCACCGCAAATGAGCCTGGGTCGAAAGTGCTCACTCTCCAGCCAACGCTGTTGGTCTTCTTGGCTGTTGATGCGACCTTCTGGTTGGAACATATCTCCCAAAGTATGGCTCGGTGTTCACTAGCCGTATATATATCAGCTCCATGAGTACTCTCCATGAGTAGTTTCTCTTAGCGAGAGCATCACTCACGAAGGTAAGATCCACAATTGAGCTCACCTCTCCCCTCATGAAGGTTGGTTCATCTCCTCTGCTCAGCAAGATCACGTCCAAAGCGGACATGGCTTCCAGAACAGCTTGACCCTTAGCGTTTGTCACCTTGCTACCCCAGTCAACTGCCCAGGCATTGAAGTCACCAGCTATCACCACGTGTTTGTGTGTGTGTGTGTGTGTGTGTGTGTGTGTGTGTGTGTCGGAATGCGTTTGTGCGTGTGTCAGGCGTATGGGTATCATGAAAGTTGTAATATTGAATGTAACGAATAAATTGTGCATTTTTTCCAATTAATCACGTGATGTTTTTATTCTGAAAAGTGTTTGTCGATTCGTTGCAAATTTCGGGAAAATGAATTCGAAGATTCAATTGCCCCCCCCCCCCCCCCCCCACGAGCGTCGAACGCAAAGTTAGTGTTTGCTTTGAAATGTGCTCATCAATTGGTTAATAAATTGATTACCCCGCGAATTAATCAACCCTTTCACATTAATCAACCCACCCACCTCGCGGGGTGGAATGATTCAGTCGTGAATAGTTTCCACTGAAGTCCAATAATATGTTAATTAATTAATCAATTAATTAGCCCGCGAATTAATTAACCCTTTCACCCACCCGACCCACTCGCGGGGGCACTCTGACCAGGTCTCCGCCAGACCCTTGCCCCAGAACCCGCATTACTCATCTACTTTCCGTTTCATTTACGATAGACGGTATGGCAAAGCACATAGTATATTTCGTCATTAGGCCGAAAAAACCTTTTCTGGCGAATATGAGGTTTGCAGCACGAGCTGAAGGCGAGGGCTGTAATCATATTCGTCAGAAAAGTTTTTTTTTGCCGTATGACGAACAATATTTTTTGTCATGACGGCCGTAGGCAGAGCCGAGCAGAGATTCGCGGACGCGGAGCAAAGCGGAGCGTCGCTGAAACGCTGCCTTACGGCCGGAATGACAAAAATGAATTTAATTTAAACACTCGCGACAATCAAGATGAGGAAAACGCGCAAAACTACAAGAAACGCCCGAAAAACCCATCATCAAAGATCGAATGCAAACTCACTTGTGGCTTATACGCCACGTGCTGTTGGACGACTCGACGTCCACCACTAAAAATTCGCTGGTAGGCTCTCGTCGCCTGAATCCTCTTCAAAAACTTCTCGATTTTGGCCTGCAGGACGCCTGGCTGTCCGTAATGTCCCCAGCATCCGAAATTCCTCCCAAATCGCCTGGATAAATAACCACTTTTTCGCCGCTGATTCGACTGTAATGCACGCAACACACATAGTGGCGGATTACTCTCATCCCGCATGGTTCTCGACGGGCACGGTGGCGCTGTCGCATTCCCTAGTACTACTTGAGTCGATTGCGCGATTCTCATGCCTGATTCAATTCGAATAATTAGATACCCTGAACGTAATTTATTAACCCTTTTTTTTTCAGTAGGGAGCGGTTCTTAGTCTCGATAAACTGTTTCGGAATGTGATTACGTCCTCGGGGTCGCAATCTCGAGGATCGGAGGGGTAAAAAAAACTAAACGAACACAAGAAAAGAATAGGACAAAGTCTAAAAAAACTCCCACAAATTTATTAAAACAGCCATGACAATCCTGGGGGTGACTAGGGCTGCGATAGCCCCCCAGACCTTTCACCCAAATCCCAAAACATGACTCTTTTGCCACCTACGATCCGTTAAATCGAGCGGGAGTATTGCAGCTACTCTTCAACGTATCCCCGGAGATTAAAACAGAGGGATGACTCCTTAGGAAAATCCGCGTAGCTCTATAAATTCGGCCCAAAACACGGGTTCCTTTCGGTCCCGATATTCGATATTTATCCCGACGCGTAGGTTATTTCTTTAAACCCTAACCTCGACTCTCGTCGCATATGTTTATTCTAATTTTCTGAGACCCCAGAGATACTTAAAATAATCCCTAATTACCTGATAAATAAAATATGCCCGTAACTCATGATTCTAAAGGATCTCCTTACGTACTCACGCTTTAATTGGTTCCTGACGTTCTCTGGATCTCGGTCTTTCTAAGAAATTGCCCCAGAATTCCTTACGAAGGAAAATGGATTTCAATGAAAAAAAGGATTTTTTAAAAATTCTCCATAAAATAAAAAATCAGTAGGAGCAGAACCGACGTCCTTGGCGCCGATCAGCAAATGGAGGATTAGATTCATATAGACAGTGAGTAGAACAAATCCGCGCCAAGAACGTTGGTCCTGCCCAAACTGATTTTTTATTTTATGGAGAATTTTTAAAAATTCTTTTTTTTTTGTTGAGATCCATTTTCCTTATAGAAATCTGATTGTGTACTTGTTATGCCCCAGAATAGGGTCAATAAATTAAGTAATAATTTATTTACCAAAGTGAAGAAGTTGAACAATGAATTGAGTTCAACTTGCTTCACTCATTATTTTACTAATTCAGCATTCATGCGCAACACTGCTGACCAGTGTCATAACATGACCCGCTTAATTATTATATAAACTGAACTCACGAGGATTTGGGAGTTCCATCGTCAAGTTAATTTGAGCTTAATACTCATTTTGTATCATCTTTGTAAATCGTGTATTTACCTCTTCTGGATAATTATGAGTTAGTTGAATTAATAAATACCTCTATTTCTACCGAGTAATATACCGGATTCCAATATCTACCTACTGTAGGGAAATTTATCTCCGAATAGCAGAACCCAGGGATTCATCCCGAACATTTTTGGTGGCAGCGGTGCGTCTTCGAAGGCAGGGCCTGATCAACTCTTGTCAACGACTACAGTAGGGTACAAGAATAATTCGGTGAACTTTGGAGAATTAGAGGTTCACTGTTTCCTTCGAGAATCTTTTTTTTTTTCATCGAGGGAACGAGAAGACTATCCTAGGACAGAGCAGCAGAAGAGGATTTCAATCATACGGAGTGACGTTTTGGATTCAGAAAGGTATCAACTCCTAAGATAGACCAGCAGAAGAGGAATTCAATCGTACGGAGTGACGTTTTGGATTCAAAAAGCTATCAACTCCTAGGATAGACCAGCGGAGGAGGATTTCAATCGTACTGAGTGACGTTTTGAGTCCAGAAAACCTATTCAACTGAATACTACGAGGTCTGACTTTGTCCTCAATTTCAACGGTCAGACTTGGTTCTCTTAAAGGGGGAGGGGAACCGGAGCAGCTGATAAGTATTCAATAAGTATTCAGCTGCATTGAAAAATATTTTTGTTGCTTGCTGCAAAAATAGTTATGGCTTCATGTAGGCATATTCGTGGAGAATTTGTTGCAGCCATGAATTTTTGTCGTCAGAGTGGAAATTATTCCGGAAGATTTCCACTACAGCCTACAGTCTCTTAGGTACTGGGCAGTACTGTGGGTATACAACGACTCGGTGAGGCTCTGGAGGACATGTCAGTTTCCAAAGGAGTTCACAGCGTATCTCGTGGAGAGATAAAGTTTATTGAGATGGGCCCAAAGACACTAGCAAGTGTGTCAGTTATCGATGAAGCCCTGGCCGGCTTACCAGGCGTAACAGAGCAACTGGTCGGAGCACCAGCACTGGTAGACGTACCAGGTTCATTGTCAGCAGTCGGTGTATCGAATGCGGCCATGAAGGCGGCGACGGATGTCATCGGCCCAGCTAACCACTAAAGTCAAGATTTTGCAGATGCTATAGAAGGTGCGACCCCCTTAGTACCAAGCAGCAAAAATAATATAACTCTGGCAGACTTTAAGTACAGGAGTACAAAAGAGGGAGGATCCAGAGGGAGAACTTTGAAAGAATTACATCTGGAATTTCGCAGCCTTCGGCAGGGCGTAGATGATAGCGTTAACAATGGAATTAGCCAAAATTCGTTTCGAATTGGGGTTGATACAGCTGATTCAAAATTTCAAATATTTCACAAGTGTTGGGAGACCATGTTGCTGAGTTCAGCGAAAAATCCGAAGTGGAACACGGTGCAATACGTGTCATCAGACGGAGGAATTTTAGACACTAGCGTATGGGGCGCGCCTTTACCCAGAGTGTGGTTGTCTATGTTTCTTTTAGCACAAAGGTATGGTTCCGAGCAAATTCATGTCCGGTTCAATTTTATCTATTTGTTCTGACCTTTTTTACTTTTCATATTTGATTTACAAAAAAAAAAAATTATTCTTATTATTATTACTTTTATCGTCGATCTCACACTTTTCCTTTATTTCGTGATGAGTTTTTTTTTCCGTCAATCATTTAGGAATTATTTAGTCATCATTTTTTATTTTATAGTCTTCTATTGAAGTTGATGACTTATAAAAAAAAATTAATTCAAAAATTGAAAAGAAACTAAAAAAAATTTCTTTTTAAAATACAACCTCATATAATTTCTATATATATTGTGACGTAATTTCCTAAGGTTCACGGAACCCTCGATCCACTACGTAGCCCTTCCATGCACGACAACCCTGAAACAAATAAGTCGAGCGCCAGGTCGTTATTACCAGAACGACCACTGCAACGAAACGAACAGCCAAAAACAAAATTTCCAGAATAATCCCAAGCTTCGAAACGGTCTCCTGCTAACTCCGACCAAAGAACGGCGTGAAGGTTACTGGTGAAGCTTAGATTAAAGTATGCCTAGGTTTTGACCGAATAAATAAATTTAACTCAAGATTGCGGGGGAAAATAACAATATTTAATCAGACTTAGATGACTCGATACAAATAAAACAAATCAATTTCTTTGAAAACCCCCTTTGGGTTATTTCGATCAATCAACGACCATGAGGCTTCGATAGTTACTGAGTCTACAATTGTCCAAGGAATACAGAATTCTGATAGGAAAATAAAGAAGTAAGATACTCAGTCAATTTAGTCGAAAGAGATTCCGATAGTTAAATTGAAAGATCTAACCATCCCAAAAAGTCAAGAATAAACAATGTCAAAGAGGAAAAAAAATGAAAAAAATCAGAATCAAAATATTGTCAACAATAATCATGTAGATTGAACAACACTGAACGATCGAAACCCAAGAATTCGTCTACATGATAAGTAAAGCTGGCTGTCCGAAACAAATACGAAAACTCGAGACAACAGGCCAGCGAAACGAAGCAAGGTCACGAGACACAAAAGACCTACGTTCAATGTCCTTCACTTAATATTAACCGACAGCGAGAGTGTTCGTCTAACACAAATTCATTTAGACGCAACACTAACTAGTTTTCCAAGCATCGTTTCAAAAATGAAATATTCATAAAATAATTGTCACTCGCAACATGAAACACGAGAGCCCGAAACTCTACGAAATGACTCCATGTCGCAAGACAACCGAAATCGAATGATCAAACACAATAATTCCAAATACGCACGAGAGAGAGACAAAAGAGACCCACTAATCAGTTACTGATCAGAGTGACTAGGACTCTATCTGGCAATTATTATACTATATTATTTCGAAACTCTATAAGTCCTACGGGACTAAGATGCACAGAACATCTATTCAAAACTCTAAAATTGGCCAGAGTCCTACTCACGACAAATTCCCACAGATGCGTCATACAGAGTTTTGTAGCCATCCCGCTCACCCAGCAGTCCACCTCGATGTCTCCGGAAAGCGCCTCCAAAAACTCCTCAAATCCGAGTTCTCGGGAACTTTCCTCCAGACAAATCCACTCGGGGCTTCCTCCACAGGTTTATTTCTCCTTCCAGAGCGCCTTCAGGCTCCCCAAAACTCCGAAATTGACGCAATCAAACTCCACAAATTGATCAAACCACCGTATGGCGAAACCACCAAACGGGAAGTGAGGTTCGTTTTCCCAGCGACACCACGCTGGACCGTGAAAACGCGGCAACGACGCTCATTGGCCGCTCGTTCCGTTCACTCCTCCAATCAGTTTCCAAACAACTAGACTCTGTCGCTCACATGGCCGCACCAAGTCCGTCGGCGAATGCGCAGTGACTTCTCAGACGTTATTTAATCAAAAACAATTTATCTCAGAGTATCACATAAATCCAAATGTCCTCTGACATCCTTCCAACTCATTCTCCAGACCATTCTGTCCCCAAAGGACGCTTCAACTCAACCTCCTTCTGATCTTGGTGAAATCCTTGACTTCCCCTTCCACATTGAACCAGTCGGGCTCCTACGTCACGTTTCCCCTAGAGTTGCCCGAGAGCTGGCGACCTCTGGCAATCCGAAGACCCATGAGGCTCTCATCACGAACTCAAAGTGTCCCGAAGTCCCTCGACGATTCCCGGAGACGTTGCCACCTCAGTCCCACGATGTCGGCGCCAGATTCGATTCAAACAATACAGAAGGCAATACAAAACAAAATAATTAACAAAACATACTGAACCTCTCTCGTGGCTCTCGCTGTCGGTTGATGACTTCCCGTCTGGTGATTTTTAAATTAGAAACCCACACGCGAAATAACACGTCAATATATATATATATATATATATATATATATATATATGATATATTATATTTTTCAAAAATATTAATTTTTTTTCTCATTTTTTATACGTGATAGCTAAGCTATGCCGCAAAAAATGGTGACAAAAAGCGTTACATGAGCCAGCGTTCCTGATTTTTCAAAGGAAAGGATGCGCCTAGGAAATAGAGCGAGAACAACGCAGACGGACCAACAGCAAGGTCAAGTGAAATGGAACATTTCTTTCAACTGCGGAAAAGAGGGACACGCAGCTACAGAGTGTGGACTCTCATTAGGAAATAGAAACGACTAAGTAATTCGGTCGAATTCGAAACATAAAGTCGAAAATCGTAATCGAGACAAGTGCAGATACTGCAAATATGAAGGTTGTTGTAAGTTCAGGGAACAATTCGAGTAAAAACAATCACTTCGTTTAACAATAAATATATTAAAGATTGCATCAATAAAATAGGATATATTTGAGCAACAAATTTACACGTGTTTACACATCCGCCATTAAAAATGACCAGATAGATCGACGCGCGTGACCACGGGATTATGATATAGCAGGCGTCGATAAAAACATCTCGGCCGGTATCCAGGCTGCCTTTGATACCTCTTCTCAACACCTTCCCTTCAAAGCAGACTGGTGAATTACGATCTTCTGCAACATACAACTCAATTATAAAATTTCAATTCCTAATAAAGATAAACAGTTTAGATGATACGCATGTGTCAATCCTTTGGTGAGCACGTCAGCAGTCATCTGGTTTGTTGACATGTATTCCCGCACCAGGAAACTGCGTCATCCGACTTCGCTGCTTCTTCTCAGGTCTCAGGTTCCGATAAAACAGAATAATGGACGAATTCACCAACATCAGCTTCCGTCAACGGGACTGCTGAACCATCATCGAAAACAAGATCTTCAGTTCCTTCTTCTTGGGTCTTCCCACGGAACCAGTACGATGAAGCCTTGGCCAGCCTGGTTTACAACGAGGCGGGATACTCGGAACTCTGCACCGAAAATTCACAGTTCTTCTTACTGGGCTCCTCCTCGGCCTCAAATCCGTCATGACCTCTACCGTCGATGTATCCCCTGGTAAACTGTCGACGTCATCTTCCTTCTCGCCACCAAAATCCTCGAAGTCGTCTGAAAAATAAAACAAATCCATGAATTTGACATCACGACTGACGATCAACCTCTAACTCTCTGGATTCCACAGACGATACGCTTTCGACTCCGTCGAATAACCGACGAAAACACACTCTTCGGCACGAGAATCGAATTTTCCTCTCTGCGACTTGTCCAGCACGAACGCCTGGCAGCCAAAAAGCTTGAAATGTACGAGCGTCGGCTTCTTCTTCTTCCAGATACTGTGAAGAGTCGCACCCTTCAGCGTTCTGCTCACGCAGCGATTCCTGATGTAAGCTGCGATATTAACAGCTTCGGCCCAAAACATCGGCGACATCCTCCCCTGGCGCAATAGACAACGCGCCATCTCGACGAGCGTACGATTCATCCGCTCGGCAATGCCATTCTGCTCTGGTGTGCGCGGCTCCGTCAAATGCCGTTCAATCCCATGTTCCTCCAGAAACTCGTCGAAAACACGATTGCACAGCTCTCTCCCCTTGTCCGACTGCAGAAATTTAATCTTCTTTCCAGTCTCAGTCTCCACTCTCGCCTTGTATTTCTGGAAGCTCTCGAACATCTCCGACTTCTCCTTTAAAAAATCCACGGGGACCCATCTGAACTTGTCATCCACGTAGACCACGAAATATTGAGCCCCGGAAATGGATGCACATCTCATTGGGTCGCAAACTTCCGTATGCAAAATCTCCAGAACGTCTCTCGTGCGAAAATCTTCAGCCGGCACAAACGGTAGACGTATTAATTTTTCACGAGCGCAGACTTCGCAACTCTTCATCTCTTCTCCAAGTTTAAAGTTAAATCCATCAACAATATTTTCTCTCGACATCTTCTTCATGTCTCCCTCGTTCGGATGTCCAAGTCGATAGTGCCATAATTCCAACGACCCCTCAGGTTTCTACGCTCCAGTCACATCGGCTACACCAACAGTCTCTGCTCCCTTCTTGACGAAAGACAAATTTTCTCTTCTCTCCGCTATGACGAGTGACTTTTCGCTTTTATCTCTAACCACTGCCTCTCCTTTGCGAAAAATGACTTCACAATCTCTGTCGGTAATTTTTTAAACCGATAGTAAATTAGACCGTAGATCCTTGACGTGATAGACTTTATCTAATTTGATCCTCTGGTCGTTATTGCGGTTACTCACGATCATTCTGACTTCTCCCACCCCGTTTATACTCGTGTCGTTATTGGCCAGATTTAAAGGCTTGTTCATCACAGAGTAGGTGTCAAAAACATCCTTAGACGCCACCATATGGGACGTACACCCACTGTTCAGGCACCAGCTACTTCTCCCTCCGTCAAGCAAAGCGTGGAATGCAATTTTTTCAGCAAAATCCGCTTGACTGCCCGTCTCTGAACGATTGTCTGTTCGTTGCTCCTCTTCTTCGATCTGTCGCGCTGAATGACGTGACTGTTGGGCCGACTGTGACTGTGGAAACCTGGAAAAACAAAAACGAGCTATATAACCGGGCTTTCCACATTGAAAACAACCATTTACTATATTTGACACAACTGGTAATTGATTCTGCGACTGTGAACGCTGAAACCTGTGTTGGTGAACTCCTCCTCCTCTGTTTTGTCCCGGAAAACTCCTGAACGCCAATCTTCTTTGTGAACTCTTCGCTCCACGGGCAAAAAGCACATCCTGTGTATCCTCCTCAGCTGCCACGTATGTCCTCGATTCGTAATTCTCTTGAATCTTGATCTTCACCACCTCTGGCGACAGTATTTCATCTCTGGTTGTCATCGCTCGACGGAAACAATCGAACGACATCGGCAAACTCCACAGCATCAAAAATGTCACCAAATCATTATCGACCTGCATCCCCATCTCTCCTAATTTATCCACGGTATCCATAAAATCATCGAGATGCTTTCTCAAATCTTCGTCTTCTTTTATTTTGTGTGACACGAGTTGCATCAACAGCAACCCCTTTCGAGCCGGCCTGCGCGATTGAAACTCATCCTTAACTTTTAATCACGCTTCTCTTGCCATCGTACAGTTGTTCACGTGCTTTAACACGGCCTTATCGATGCTCAAAATTTTTTCTGAAAATGCTTTTTCATCTGCTGCGGTCTAGGCGGCGAATGTCGAATCTGTCTCTGCTAGTCGAATCCTGGACCCATTTATATAACTCCACAATTCACATTTAATTAATATTGCCTTCATCTGCAATTCCTACGTGTCATAATTGTCTTTCGTTAATTTATCAAACTTTGTCGATGTGCTCGCCATTCTAATAAAACAGTTTCCCTCTTCGGTACTCCCAAAAACACACCACGCTGCTCATTTTTAAATTAGTTCTATTTTCGTGATAACACGTTTTTCTGGGCCCATAACCAGTTGTAAATTTGGGGAACAATTCGAGTAAAAACAATCACTTTGTTTAACAATAAATATATTAAAGATGGCATCAATAAAATAGGATACATTTGAGCAACAAATTTACACGTGTTTACATGTCCGCTATTAAAAACGACCAGATAGATTGACGCGCGTGACGACGGGATTACGATATATCAGGCGTCGATCAAATCATCTCGGCCGGTATCTAGGCTGCCTTTGATACCTCTGTTGAGAAGAGTCTCAACAAAAGTCATAACGCATACGTTTGTCGCAAACTGAAAAAACGACTTGGAATTTCTGACTCAGCAGAAATTGAGGCCATTCTGGCTGGTACCAAGGCCGAAATGTTGAACAAAAACAATACCAGAAATAAAACCAAATCATCCAAACGATTCAGATCAACATATCGCAATTGCAGAGAGGTACATCAGGTGATGACGTATGGAATTGAACGTGATTCACATGGTATCATGGAGAATTTAGAGCACACGCGGAATATGAGACGAGTAATAAGGCCAGTACAATATAGTAAATTTAAAAATCATATTGTCTTGGAGGCCGAAAAACTAAAAAAGCGGACAGTTTTTCTGGTAGACCCAGAAGCGGCTGTTTCACTGATAAAAATCGGGAAAATCCGGAAACAATTTCTGTTAATGGAGGATACTGTTACGTCAAAATGTGGGGAAAATTGACATGACTTCTAGATTCATTAATAATTTACTTGAAGAGTCAAAATATTATTTTAAGTACTTGATTTAAGAGTGAAAAATAATTGAGAAAATCTGGAATTAAAACCAATTTAAAATTCTTGGAATCCTACCACTGGAACAAGGATAAAGGTCCCTCAATAATTTTGAAAAGGAAAAATATTCTATTTGGAAATAAAATGAAAATAACACCAAACACTGAATTTAGTTTAACCTGACTCCGAAGAGTCTATATTTAAAATTTGAAACGAAAAATTTGGTTACCAAAAAGGACTTACACGAGTTGTTGATTCTCAGCTATATCCCAATTGGTTTACAATGTCACTTAAACCGCAATACAATTTGGATGTTTAATGCAAAACTAGTCGCAATTGATTTTTTTTCACAAGAAAGGAAAATTAATCACTAAACTTCAAAATTAATTAATGTGTCACGAAGGACTTAAAAATGTGATTTGTCACGAAGGACTTGAAATAAATTCGTCACGAAAGACAAATAAAATAAAATATCACGCAGGACTAAGAAAAGTCTTAAAAGACTGAATTTAAAACTTGAAGAGCTATGGTGGAACTAAGGAACAAAACGACGCGCAAGTGGTTTTGTTACCCCAGCCTGAGGGTGTGTCCTCAGAAGCACGGGGGGAAATCTCTGGGGACCAATGGCCCTTGACCTTGGCATATTTCTATTTCTATTTCTATTTATTTATTATAGACCCAACAGCCGACGCCAATAACAGGGTCAAATTAGGATACAATTGAAATATAATATCATTATGTTAAATACTAAAATATATACATATACACACAATGCCAAGGTCACGGGTGAATTACAGAGCTAATTCGAACACATCATACTTCATTCAAAACATATTTCATACTTCGCTATCAGCAGCATTCAGAGTAATTCATAATTTCGGTCTATATGACTCCAAGTATTTGTGTGTATGGTCAACAATCACCGAGAGAGGGGAAGCAAAGACATCTATTATTCCATCACTGAAGACAACCAAGTCATTGACTGCGCCACATGCTCGGTATAAGGGGGAGGCAGACCCAAGNACCTTGACTTAATGCTTGGAACCCTTCTTGGCAGGAGTTCGAGGAACTGTGGACAGTCAATGTTACCACGTGAAAGTTTAATTATAAACAAGATTGATGTCAACAGTCTTCTTTCACTCAGAGTGAGTAGATTGAAATGCCTGCAGAGATCTAGCATTTCACAACCCCTCTTCGGGGGTTGAGACTCCGGGGGTTCCACCCCCAACTACCAATAAGATTTTGCTTCGGGAGTTCCCATTTTCTCCCTCCACAAACCTCTAACTTGTCCAATCAACTAAATTATTTATTTAAAAATTCACCTTATTATTAGCTAGATAAATTCCTTAATGCAACTTAACATAGAGAATTCTCTAAGTAATTGATTTAACTAAAAATAAGCAAAATTACCTATCAAGTGAAAATATTAATTCATTACGTCGTTCTCTTTTATTTGAATGAAGAATGAATTATTTGAGTTTGAATTATTCTAAATGCAAACTCAATGAATAAAAAGAAATTCACTAGAAAAATTATTTCGCCAAATAAACATTTCGATATATAAAAAAAAACAAACTTAATTTAAAATGGATAGAAATCAATGTGTAATTTCGGAAATTGAATGAATACATTTTTAGAGATATTAAGATTTGAATTTTCAAGAAAATGGATTTGAAACAACAAGTTTTTAATTGAAAGAAGTTATTCTGTCCAAAATAATATTAAAATTAAAATGAATCTGAAAACGAATCTATTCAATTTGAAATAAAAATGTATTAAGAAAAATAACTCAATAGAGCTCAATTTACGAACTGAAAAATAATTACTTCAATTAAAATGAATTTTACCAAGTTACGATAATGCAAAACCTTCGGTTTAAATTATCGTAACGACAAGATTTTAATATTGAAATAATCGTCTGAAAATTTCCAAAAAGTTGAGCCACAAATTGTTAATTAAAAATAACATTTTTAAACAACTTAGAAAATTGTCAAAAAGATTTATTACTTCCTGCTTAAGAGGAGAAACTCAAATATTCCCTCATAAAAAATTTCGAGGAAGAAACTCAAATTTCGTCCTATTGGGGTCCGAAAAGATAAACTAAATAGACCCCACTTTCCGATAAGATGGGAAAATTCCACATCTTGAAGTGTAA
>NW_021680879.1:51803-53440 GCF_001412515.2 Diachasma alloeum | reverse complement strand
TCCCGCGCGCGGAGGGATATACTGATTCCGCAATGCGCATGCGTCGGCGCGACAATAGCAGTCCCACTGTCACAGGGATAGTTTCGGAGTGGAATTTGTGTCCTCCTCGTCCTCAGCATGTTCTTAATGTTTTTCAGGTGATTCATTTCCTGGCTAATTAATATTAAGAAATGAAACACAGAGGGTGTGATGGAGAATTAAATTCCCCATCAATCGATCCCCGTTGCATCCCCTAATTTCTGTAACAAAAAAATACAAACTACGACAAAGTCATGAGCCAGTGAGAAAAATAATTTTGTTCTCGGCACACAGTGACTTTTCACCATTCGCTCGCGAATTAAAAATTCACTTCTCCCCTCCTAATTGAGATTAAGGGATGAAAAAAGAGCAGTTCGACGCAGAATTAAATTTTTCATTAATTAACCCTCTTTCATCCCTTAATCTTTGTAACAAAAAATTAAAAACTGCCTTGAAAGTCAGGGGCCAGTAAGAAAAATGATTTTTTCGCGGCGCACACTGACTATTCACCATTCGCCCGGTAATTAAAAATTCACCTCTCCCTTCCTAATTTAGATTAAGGGATGAAAAAAGGGTAGTTCGACGGAGAATTAAATTTTCCATTAATTAACCCTCTTTCATCCCTTCACCTTTGTAACAAAAAATTAAAAACTGCCATGAACGTCAGGGGCCAGTAGGAAAAATAATTGTTTTGCGGTGCACAGTGACTCCCGGTAATTAAAAATTCACCTCTCCCTTCCTAATTGAGATTAAGGGATGAAAAAAGGGCAGTTCGACGGAGAATTAAATTTTTCATCAATTAACCCTCTTTCATCCCTTCATCTTTGTAACAAAAAATTAAAAACTGCCATGAAAGTCAGGGGCCAGTAAGAAAAATAATTTTTTCGCGGCGCACACTGACTATTCACCATTCGCCCGCTAATTAAAAATTCACTTCTCCCCTCCTAATTGAGATTAAGGCATGAAAAAAGAACGATTCGACGCAGAATTAAATTTTTCATTAAATAACCCTCTTTCATCCCTTAATCTTTGTAACAAAAAAATTAAAATCGCCATGAAAGTCAGGGGCCAGTAAGAAAAATGATTGTTTTGCGGCGCACAGTGACTCCCGGTAATTAAAAATTCACTTCTCCCCTCCTAATTGAGATTAAGGGATGAAAAAAAGGCAGTTCGACGGAGAATTACATTCTCCATTAACTAACCCTCTTTCATTCCTTAATCTTTGTAACAAAAAAATTAAAATCGCCATGAAAGTCAGGGGCCAGTAAGAAAAATGATTGTTTTGCGGCGCACAGTGACTCCCGGTAATTAAAAATTCACTTCTCCCCTCCTAATTGAGATTAAGGGATGAAAAAAAGGCAGTTCGACGGAGAATTACATTCTCCATTAACTAACCCTCTTTCATTCCTTAATCTTTGTAACAAAAAAATTAAAATCGCCATGAAAGTCAGGGGCCAGTAAGAAAAATAATTGTTTTGCGGCGCACAGTGACTCCCGGTAATTAAAAATTCACCTCTCCCTTCCTAATTGAGATTAAGGGATGAAAAAAGGACAGTTCGACGGAGAATTAAATTCCCCATCAATTAACCCTCAAGCATCCCTTAATCTCTGTAACAAAA
>NW_021680879.1:51125-51468 GCF_001412515.2 Diachasma alloeum | reverse complement strand
GGGAGAGGTGAATTTTTAATTACCGGGAGTCACTGTGCGCCGCAAAACAATTATTTTTCTTACTAGCCCCTGACTTTCATGGCAGTTTTTAATTTTTTCTTACAATGATGAAGAGATGAAAGAGGGTTAATTGATGAAAAATTTGACTCTCCATCGAACTGCCCTTTTTTCATCCCTTAATCTCAATTAGGAAGGGAGAGGTGAATTTTTAATTACCGGGCGAATGGTGAAAAGTCAGTGCGCACCGCGACAAAAATATTTTTCTTACTGGCCCCTGACTTTCATGGGAGTTTTCAATTTTTTGTTACAAAGATTAAGGGATGAAAGAGGGTTAATTAATGAA
>NW_021680879.1:50168-50954 GCF_001412515.2 Diachasma alloeum | reverse complement strand
GAGAGGTGAATTTTTAATTACCGGGAGTCACTGTGCGCCGCAAAACAATTATTTTTCTTACGGGCCCCTGACTTTCATGGCAGTTTTTAATGTTTTGTTAGAAAGATTAAGGGATGAATGAGGGTTAATTAATGTTGGAATTCATGCCTGAATACAAAAATTAATTTCTTAGTTTAGTTAAACATTTTCTCTTTTCCACCCAAACACTCAGGGTGACATTTATGGCTTTTCTTAGAAAATAGAGACGTGAAGAAAAACAGTCCTCATGGTGAGTCACAAAGGAGAGGCTGAAGAAAATTGAAACAAGGGCCTTTTGTCAAATGGGTCCAGAGAGTGAAAACTCTCATGACTTTTAGTTAGTCGTCCTAGAGACTTCGTTGGAGAAAGATATACCTTCTGCGTGCGATCATTAAAGAGTTTTACTTTGAAGAATAAAACTAATGTGTTTTTATTGAGTATTCCTACACATAATCCAATAGTTAATGAAAAATTTAATTCTCCATCGAACCGCTCTTTTTTCATCCCTTAATCTCAATTAGGAGGGGAGAAGTGAATTTTTAATTCGCGGGCGTATGGTGAATAGTCAGTGTGCGCCGCGAAAAAATTATTTTTCTTACTGGCCCCTGACTTTCATTGCAGTTTTTAATTTTTTGTTAGAAAGATTAAGGTATGAATGAGGGTTAATTAATGAAAAATTTAATTCTCCATCGAACCGTCTATTTTCACCCCTTAATCTCAATTAGGGGGGGAGAAGTGAATTTTTAATTACCGGGCGAATGGTGAATA
>NW_021680879.1:26949-49916 GCF_001412515.2 Diachasma alloeum | reverse complement strand
CCATTTTTCACAGAGATTAAGGGATGAAAGAGGGTCAGTTGGTGGGGAATTTAATTCTCCGTCGAACTACTCTTTTTTCATCCCTTAATCTCAATTAGGAGGGGAGAAGTGAATTTTTAATTCGCGAGCGAATGGTGAAAAGTCACTGTGCGCCGAGAACAACATTATTTTTCTCACTGGCCCATGACTTTGTCGTAGTTTGTATTTTTTTGTTACAGAAATTAAGGGATGCAACGGGGATCGATTGATGGGGAATTTAATTCTCCATCACACCCTCTGTGTTTCATTCCTTAATATTAATTAGCCAGCAAATGAATCACCTGAAAACATTAACAGCGGGACTGTTACTGCCGAGTTACCCGCACAGGCAGTTCGCCCAGCCGTCAGATTCGACCGTGGCGGCATCCCTCCTTTGGGGTCGAACTACTTTTGGCTTGGGGTCAGTCTAACCCCGAGATCTGAGCCTCTACTTTAGTCAATCCTCTTTAACATAAACCCCCCTTCGACCTACCCCTGTGACAGCGGGACTGCTGTAGGGCTTCTAACAGATGTTTTCCCTCCCCAGGATACTCCCACTCTACGTAATTCCCACTCATATGCTTGTCCCCCACTCCAAAAATCCATGGATATTCTTCTTCTGGCCCTACTGCCGAGTTACCGGCACAGGCAGCTCGCCCAGCCGTTAGCATCGACCGTGGCGCCCCACCTCTGTTGGGGTCTCATTTATTCTGGCTGCGAATCCTGTCGACTTGACCGACCCCGTTGGGATATCGACACTGCCGCCATCTCCCGGCATTCCCCCTACGGGTCTTGTATTATCATTATATACACTCACATTAATTTCAATCAATTGATAGAAAACAATGTTATAAACAGTGCAAATATAAACTAATAATTCGTCTATCCACTTTTATTGTGTTTTCAGATATCATTTCCCCCTTTTTAGCCCCAGAAAATGACAATCCTAATAGCCACGCAACAGCCACGCAAATACCGTGGCTGTAGCATGGCTCCTGGATTCCCAGGGTATAAAAAGTGAAATAAAAAAAAGAAGAACATTTCTTTAATGTCTTTCAAGGAGGCTGTTACGGCACTAATTATGACTGTTTGGAAAATTAATTTTGCGTTAAACTTAGGATTCTTCTTTTCCGTTTTCAGTAGACCACAATATCGCAAAAATTATATCTATGATCCCCCCTTAATCTCCCCTAACACCAAGACCCCAAGATTCTGAGCTAATAATTAAAATTATATCAAAATACGTTAAATTTTGGAATAAATAATTGAAATAGAATTTTTTCATTATTTTTCCCGTAATTCTGAGGGAAAATGGTACGGAAAACATGTGTCGAACTGTGGCGCCAAAGGAATCGTAATCGTCCCTTCATACGACCTTAGCCCGAATTTTCAGTGAAAAAAAATGACGCGAAAAAAAATAAAAAAAATAGTCTCATAACATTAGGCTCGAATGACTCAGAATCATCCAAAACGTGGAGATTTCGTCTTCTCTGGGAAAGTGTTTATACGACCTTTTGGCACAAATTTTCAAAAAATTAAAAAAATGACGCGTAGAAAAATGAAAAAATTTGTCTCGTAAAATTGAGCTCAGATGACTCAATATCATCCAAAACGTGGAGATTTCATATTTTCTGGGACAGTGTTTATACGACCTTTTGGCCTGAATTTACAAAATTTTTCAAATTCCTTGTTAAAAAATATTAAAAATTTGATTTCGAAAAGATAGGCTCAGATGACTCAGAATCATTTGAAACGAGGAGATTTCATATCTCATGGGAAAGACTTTGTACGACCTTTTGGCACAAATTTTCGGGAAAAACAAAAAAAATGTTTATACTTTTTGGCACAACTCATGCGACTCGTCCACTTTAGAGGATAGTGAATCTGCACGTTTCGGATGATTCTGAATTATTCGAGCCCAACTTTTGAGGACAATTTTTTTTTAATTCTTTAAAGAGAATTTGGAAATTTGAAATTGGGCCAAAAAGTTAAAAAAAAATGTTTCTTTAGGGGATAACGAATCTGTACGTTTCAGATGATGCTGAATCGTCTGAGCCCAACCTTTTAAGACAATTTTTTCCATTTTTTCAAAGGTTAAATTCAAAATTTCCAAAATGCCTTTCATTTTGAAAATGTGCTAATGAGGGGAACTTAATCCCCTAATCCGATAGATTCCAGAATATTTTTGCCTTGAAACCATCATTTTTTGGTTGATTAATTTAATTTTTTTTTTTTCAGAAATTAATTTTTTTTTCTAGATTTTAGCCAGATACAAGTTCTAAACTGCAGATTCTAGAATCTAGAGAAAAAATCTTGAATTTACATTTTTTTTTCTCTGTGTAGGCATTTTTTCCATTATCTCAAATAGATCATGGAAAAATTGTTTTTTTTTCTCACCAGCCCAAACTTTCGGAATGTCACCTTGGTCCCCCTTGATTGTTCACGGCCCTTCCATTTTTGCTGGTACGGAGTTTTCCCGAAATTTTTGTCATTTTGTAAATGATCAAACTACCTAAAAAAATTTTTTTTCTTCTCTTCCCACCCCCAACTTTTTGTAGTGCATTCACCGAAAGACAAAGGAAAACATCACTTGAGGGAAAAACGTGCCCAGATACAGTCGTCTCGTGTGGGACTTCCGCTCTACAATGAAACCGTGAGATTTAGAGTATCACAAATTTTGGTCCCCCCGGCCGGGAATCATACCCGAGATCCCCCGCTTGCCAATCCTACATTCCAACCACACAGCCACCGCCATCGATATCAAACTATGCATTATTTTACAAATTTATTCATAATTTTTGTGCAGTAGGTATTTAAAACTTCCTATGAAAAAGTTGCTTAGATGAATTTCCTGAAACCATTTCGAATATAGCAAATGAATAATCCTACAATAAATCCAGGATACATTCCGTTTCATCATTTAATAGTTGAATGAAAAAGATAATTCATCTTACCCCTGAAGATGTTCCCAGTCTCATTGCTGTTCCAGGTACCTTTGGGGTTATCTTGAGAATGAAAACGAGGTGATAATTGATAATTTCAACAACAGAGAAAGTGCAATTTCAGATTATATCCTATTCAACTTACGATATTTTTCCTGTAGTTACTCATCTGAACAGCCTCTTGAAACACGCTATCCTCACCCAAATCCTCAGTATTATATATCGAAGGATAATCATTGTACCCGCCGTACAAATCTTCATCAATTCCAGCTTGTCTGCTTATCATGATGTATATGCAACTAACTAAAAAACAAGTGAGAATAGAAGAACAGAATTAACAATTTTTTTTGTTTCTTTGAAATTGCAATCTTCACTGTTTAATAACGTATTCTTTATGAGTGCATAGGAAAATCCAAAAAATAAAGGATCAAAGTGTCACCGGATGATGGTCAGTAGCATATATATTGTGATTATTTATCCATCTGTTATGATTCTGGCATCCATAGTAACGGAATCCCTTCCAAAAGTTGCTCTACCGGTCAGTAGAGGTACTGTTTCGCCCCCAGGCTTGTTATATTTGATTGGTTTCTATGGTAATAAACTTCAAAACAATGCCTTACCTTAAGAAAATCAACTTTATTACGAAGAAAAATCGTTCTTTCAGCAAACTATTTTTCATTGTTCTCAGTTCTGGCATTAATTATAAAATTAGAAAATGGAGAATCAGCGTCCAAAAACGAGCGGTCGCCCTCCTTCTGAACGCAATGTGCACCATTGGAGTCCAGAGAACGATGACCCAAACCGTCCCTTGTCCGAAAGGCTACAAATAGGGAGACCCCAGACACGCGTTGAGCGTCCCGTATCCCGGAGAGGAGTCCAGAACGAGTCATCGCGTGAGCCAAATACCTGTCGAGCTGCGACCCCAGCTAAAATTTCTATGAGACCTCCATCAGCATCTGTGTACTCTGGTCGAGGGAGTACTGCGAGTGGACGATTAAATACGATGACCTCGTCTATGGGGATGAGTAGGTTACACACTGGAGTTCCACCCACTGCTCATACCAATTCCGGGATGATGGAGAGACCTGTCACGCAGCACGGAATTGCAGCAATTAGGCCTGGGACTACTAGAGGATTAACAAGGTAATTCGATCTATTGGTGGTGCAAAACTAAAGTATTGAGTCATTGAAAAAATGTATCAACCAGATATTGAATTTGTGAATTGAAATGTCCAAAACGAACTCGATAAAATGTTCTTAATTTCATCAGTATGCAATCATTGGAAGAGAGAATAATAACATTCCAAAAATAAGAACAATGTTTCCAGTACGATCGATTGAAGAAGTAGAAAATTTCATAAATATTTTTCACCCGTATGCATGGCAGTTTCCATAATATTCTTTGAATACTTCTCGATTGCTCGATTATCGCATTAGCTAACAATTTTTACAAAAATCAATTCGAAGTTCCATCAACATACACTATGTGACTAGGTGGGCTACATATGACTAATGTCAAAACCACGAACAACAAGATCTAATATTCGAATTCATTCCGAAATAAACCCCGATTGTTAAATGTCGAAAATAAGTTGGCACGTCTTTTCAAATAAGCGACATTTAAATAACTACGATATGCCAAGTAATTTTATTTAAACTTCTACGTTTGTAATAATTAGCTGTCATTTTTCAATTTTTCATATTATTTTTTTGCTTCCGAATGGGAACTTTATAATCGTTGATTTTGGCAAACTTCTAATTTTGCCTGGAAATTATGTAGAATGTCATGAAACTTGAAGATATGATGTTTTCAGAAAATGTGTATATGTGTGTGCGGTTGTATGTACGAATTTTTCGGAAGATTTGTATAAATCTCCACCGAAAAAGGACTAAAGTTGAAGCTAAAATCTGAAATTTCGTTACATAATCAAGATACGCGACAGCGTATCGGCCAAGTTGACGTTTTACCAGTGTGACGTCATAGGCCGATGCTGTTGCGTATAATATACATGACACAACTACTCCCCGAATGGTTTTTATTTTTTTTCTCGTAACACGAGAATTTCTCGCGAGATCCGTCCTTAGTTACATTATATAAGTTGACTATGAGCTTTCTAAAGATATTTTTTACTTTCTCGATAAATCAATAATAAATAAAAATATCCGCCATAGCAACCATCATAATGTAATATTTCGCGATTTTATTTTCTCTCAGCGTTAGATTTATTCGTCAAAGTTGGCAACGAACATAATGTCTGTTTCTCTCTCTTTCTCTCTCTTCTTCCCTTTTTTCCGGCTGTTACCGGTAGCGTTGGCAGCAGAGATTATAGGGGAGATTGCAAGCGCTTATGGAGAAGCAAAGAGGATAGACTAAAGTAGAGGCTCAGATCCGGGGGTTTGGCCGACCCCAGCGTGAGGCTAGTACGACCCCATGGCAGAGAGGGCGACGCGGTCGATTTCGGTGTCTGGCCGAGTTCGCTATTTCGGTAACTCGGCAGTAATAGCAGTCCCGCTGTCACAGGGATAGTTTCGAAGGGGAATTTATACCCTTCTCGTCCTCAACATGTTCTTAATATTTTTCAGGTGATTCATTTGCTGGCTAATTAATGTTAAGGAATGAAACCCAGACGGTGTGATGGAGAATTAAATTCCCCGCCAATCGATTCCCGTTGCATCCCTTAATCTCTGTAACAAAAAAATACAAACTACGACAAAAGTCATGGGCCAGTGAGAAAAATAATTTTCTTCTCGGCGCACACTGACTTTTCACCATTCGCCCGCGAATTAAAAATTTGTCTCTCCCCTCCTAATTGAAATTAAGGGATAAAAAAAGGCTGTTTGACGGAGAACTAAATTACCCATCAATTAACCCTCTTTCATCCCTTAATCTCTGTAAAAAATGGAAGAAGCTGTCATGGAAATCACAGCGCAGTAAGAAAAATAATTGTTTTGTGGCGCACAGTGACTCCCGGTAATTAAAAATTCACCTCTCCCCTCCTAATTGGGATTAAGGGATGAAAAAATGGCAGTTCGACGAAGAATTAAATTCTCCATTAATTGACCTTCTTTCATCCCTTAATCTCTGTAACAAAAAAATAAAAACTGCTATGAAAGTCAGGGGCCAGTGAGAAAAATAATTTTTTCGCGGCGCACCCTGACTTTTCACCATTCGCCCGCGAATTAAAAATTCACTTCTCCCCTCCTAATTGAGATTAAGGGATGAAAGAGGGTTAATCAATGGAGAATTTAATTCTCCGTCGAACTGCCGTTTTTTCATTCCGTAATCTCAATTAGGAGGGAAGAAGTGAATTTTTAATTCGCGAGCGAATGGTGAAAAGTCAGTGTGCGCCGCGAAAAAAATATTTTTCTTACTGGCCCCTGAGTTTCATCGCAGTTTTCATTTTTTTGTTACGGAGATTAAGGGATGAAAGAGGGTCAATTAATGGAGCATTTAATTCTCCGTCGAACTGCCGTTTTTTCATCCCTTAATCTCAATTAGGAGGGGAGAGGTGAATTTTTAATTACCGGGAGTCACTGTGCGCCACAAAACAATTATTTTTCTTACTGCGCTGTGATTTCCATGACAGTTTCTTCCACTTTTTACAGAGATTAAGGGATGAAAGAGGGTTAATTGATGGCTAATTTAGTTCTCCGTCAAACTGCCTTTTTTTCATCCCTTAATTTCAATTAGGAGGGAAGAGACAAATTTTTAATTCGCGGGCGAATGGTGAAAAGTCAGTGTGCGCCGAGAAGAAAATTATTTTTCTCACTGGCCCATGACTTTTGTAGTAGTTTGTATTTTTTTGTTACAGAGATTAAAATATGCAACGGGAATCCATTGATGGGGAATTTAATTCTCCATCACACCGTCTGGATTTCATTCCTTAATAATAATTAGCCAGCAAATGAATCACCTGAAAAACATTGAGAACATGTTGAGGACGAGGAGGGCATAAATTCCCCTTCGAAACTATCCCTGTGACAGCGGGACTGCTATTACTGCCGAGTTACCGAAATAGCGAAATCGGCCAGACACTGAAATCGACCGCGTCGCCCTCTCTGCCATGGGGTCGTACTAGCCTCACGCTGGGGTCGGCAAACCCCCGGACAAAGAGGATTGACTAAAGTAGAAGCAGAGATTATAAGGGAGATTGCTAGCGCCTATGGAAACGCTTCAACCGCAAAATTTCGTAGCGGTGGCGCAGAACTAATTTTGAGTATGTACCTGTAAGTAAAACAGGGAGCGTGTGAGAGCGTCGATAACGGCGCAAAGTGGGGGGGAACGCGTATGGTGGAATCGGAGGGCGGAGCGAGCGGTGAAATTCGCTGTCGAGTAGGTGAGGGAAACCTACCGCAGTTCGAAACGCCGACGGGCGGCGGAATCCTGCCCTTAATATAACAATCAATTTCTCCTTCCCTAATGAGGACGAAGGGATGAAACGGTTGCCAATCGATTGAAAATTGAATCCTCAACTGATTGCGATCTGTTTTATCCCTTCATCTCAATTAGAGGGGGAGAAACGAATATTTATGGATCTAGTGAGTCCCCAAACGGCTCTCCCCATTGAAAAATCCATTTCTCCTTTTCCAGCAGAGATTAAGGGATGAAACTGGTGACAATCGATTGAGGATTGGATCCTCAACCAATAGCGGTCGTTTCATCCCTTCATCTCAATTAGGGGAGGAGTGATGAATATTTGAAGCATGGAGTGAGTCCCTAAACGGCTGCTCCCATTGAAAAATCCATTTCTCCTCCCCCAGCAGAGATTAAGGGATGAAACTGGTGACAATCGATTGAAAATTGAATCCTCAATCGACTGCGGTCGTTTCATCCCTTCATCTCAATTAGGGGAGGAGTGATGAATATTTGAAGCATGGAGTGAGTCCCTAAACGGCTGCTCCCATTGAAAAATCCATTTCTCTTCCTCCAGCAGAAATTAAGGGATGAAACTGGTGACAATCGATAGAGAGTTGAATCCTCAACTGATGACGGTCTGTTTCATCCCTTCATCTCAAGTAGAGGGGGAGCGATGAATTTTTCAAGCACCGGAGGATCTCAACCTATTCTCCGGCGGCTTTGATTAAAAAATCCATTTCTCCTTCCGCAGCGGAGATTAAGGGATGAAACTGGTGACAATCGATTGTCACCCGTTTCATCCCTTAATCTCTGCTGCGGGAGGAGAAATGGATTTTTCAATGGGGAGAGCCGTTTGGGACTCACTCCATGCTTCAAATATTCATCTCTCCTCCCCTAATTGAGATGAAGGGATGAAACGACCGCAATCGATTGAGGATTCAATTCTCAATCGATTGTCACCAGTTTCATCCCTTAATCTCTGCTGGGGGAGGAGAAATAGATTTTTCTATGGGGAGAGCCGTTTGGGACTCACTCCATGCTTCAAATATTCATCTCTCCTCCCCTAATTGAGATGAAGGGATGAAACGACCGCAATCGATTGAGGATTCAATTCTCAATCGATTGGTCCCAGTTTCATCCCTTAATCTCCGCTCGGGGTGGAGAAATGGATTTTTCAATCAAAGCCGCCGGAGAATCGGTCGGGATCCTCTGGCGCTTGAAAAATTCATCACTCCTCCCCTAATTGAGATGAAGGGATGAAACGACTGCAATCGGTTGAGGATCCAATTCTCAATCGATTGTCACCAGTTTCATCCCTTAGTCTCTGCTGGGGGAGGATAAATGGATTTTTTAATCAAAGCCGCCGGAGAATCGGTCGGGATCCTCCGGCGCTTGAAAAATTCATCGCTCCCCCTCTAATTGAGATGAAGGAATGAAACGACAGCAATCGGTTGAGGATCCAATTCTCAATCGATTGTCACCAGTTTTATCCCTTAATCTCTGCTGGAGGAGGAGAAATGGATTTTTCAATGGGGAGAGCCGTTTGGGGACTCACTCGATCCATGAATATTCGTTTCTCCCCCTCTAATTGAGATGAAGGGATAAAACAGATCGCAATCAGTTGAGGATTCAATTTTCAATCGATTGGCAACCGTCTCATCCCTTCGTCCTCATTAGGGAAGGAGAAATTGATTGTTATATTAAGGGCAGGATTCCGCCGCTCGTCGGCGTTCCGAACTGCGGTAGGTTTCCCTGACCTACTCGACAGCTAACATCACCGCTCGCTCCGCCCTCCGATTCCCCCATACGCGTTCCCCCCCACTCTGCGCCGTTATCGACGCTCTCACACGCTCCCTGTTTTACTTACAGGTACATACTCAAAATTAGTTCTGCGCCACCGCTACGAAATTTTGCGGTTGAAGCGTTTCCATAGGCGCTAACCATCTCCCTTATAATCTCTGGTAGAGGCTCAGATCTCGGGGTTGGACTGACCCCAAGCCAAAAGTAGTTCGACCCCAACGGAGGGATGCCGCCACGGCGAATCTGATGGTTGGGCGAACTGCCTGTGCGGGTAACTCGGCAGTAGCAGTCCCGCTGTCACAGGGATAGTTTCGGAGTGCAATCTATGTCCTCCTCGTCCTCAACATGTTCTTAATGATTTCAGGTGATTAATTTGCTGGCTAATTAATATTAAAGAATGAAACAGAGAGGGTGTGACGGAGAATTAAATTCCCCATCAATTGATCCCCGTTGCATCCCTTAATCTCTGTAACAAAAAAATATAAACTACGACAAACTCATGGGCCAGTGAGAAAAATAATTTTTTGTCATTCCGGCCGTGAAACAGCGCTTCACGGACGCTCCGCTCCGCGTCCGTGAATCTCTGCCTACGGCCGTCATAACAAAAGTACTGTTCGTCATACGGCCAAAAAAAACTATTCTTCTCGGCGCACAGTGCATTTTCACCTTTCGCTCGCGAATTAAAAATTCACTTCTCCCCTCCTAATTGATATTAAGGGACGAAAAAAATTTTTTTCTTACTGGCCCCTGACTTTCATGGCAGTTTTTAATTTTTTGTTACAAAGATTAAGGGATGAAAGAGGGTTAATTAATGAAAAATTTAATGCTCCGTCGAACTGCTCTTTTTTCATCCCTTAATCTCAATTAGGAGGGGAGAAGTGAATTTTTAATTACCGGGAGAAATGAAAAATACGCCAAGCACGTCGTTCACAAATCATATTGACTAGTGGGCCCTGATATCTCAAGTGAACAAAATCCAGTAACATATATGAATGGAAAGGTCACCATTGGAGACGCTAAATAACAAAACGCCCTCTACAAATTGCCGGCTTGAGAGAACACATAGATGATACATACGCTCATATGTCCATGTGTGAGCAGACTTTTATATATCTATGAGCACTCCTAAACTGGCCGTCTTGAAAAAACTAGCGCCACCAACGGTAACTAGCGGCGCCAATTGCCAATTCGATTTTCAGAAAAAAGTCCACTTGGCGCGCCCGGTTTTTTGTGTATACTTCAGAAAATAAAAATTATGTGTAATTGAGTAGTTGATAGATGGGTGTCGAAGTTCATTTCTTGAAAGCAATAAATAAATTTCGGGGAAAATATTGTACAATCTCCGAAATTAAATCAAAGTTTGGTGACATAGTTACTTGAAAAACATTTGATTGTAGATTATCCCGATTCAACGGTCGATCGAGGAATCAACTGGAAATTATGTAAATCTTTAATACCATATTCATTTGAATCAATTGAGATTTTGAATACTCCGGTTGAGTAATGTTGCAATCCACTGATGAAGTACTGAGACGTTCTATCCTAATGAATTGATCGGTAACAATCGGTACTTTCCATCAAGGGCCACAGAGTGACACAGTGTTAACTAAGATATGTCTTTGATCAATCACAGTTCTCCTTTTTGGCACTGTGTTAGACAGTGCCCTATGATGGAAAGTGCCCAGTGTAATTGACTTACACCAAAACCGGGCGCGCCAAGTGGACTTTTTTCTGAAAATCGAATTGGCAATTGGCGACGCTAGTTACCGTTGGTGGCGCTAGTTTTTTCAAGATGGCCAGTTTAGGGGTGCTCACAGATATATAAAAGTCTGCTCACATATAGACCTATGAGCGTATGTATCATCTATGTGTTCTCTCAAGCCGGCAATTTGTAGAGGGCGTTTTGTTATTTAGCGTCTCCAATGGCGACCTTTCCATTCATATATGTTACTGGATTCATTCACTTGGATATCAGGTCCCTCTAGTCAATATGATTTGTGAACGACGTGCTTAGCGTATTTTTTATTTGAAGTATTTTTTTGTGAATAAAAGTGAGGATATTTTTTTGGAAAATAAGATCAGGCAATAAAACGTCAACTTGGCAAAATTTTTTCACAAAAGTTTTTTTGTGATTTTTTTATAGGTAGGTATTACTTTGGAGCACTCCTGGGCGCAGTTTCGGCTCAATCGGCGAAGTAGTTTCTGAGATACAGTAATTTCCCGAAAAAAAATTTCCTCAATATTTCCGAACCTACGTGACTGAATTGAATTTTTTTATGTCAAAATATTTTTTGCGTTAATATCTGTCAATTCGAATCACAATATTGTTATGTAGCTAGGGACAGGTTAATAATAATCAGCATGTTTCGTTTTTATGTGAAAATCGTTCTGTGCACGATAACTCCCAAAAAATGAAGATAGGATGTTGGGATTTGGTGAGATTGTAATTCTTATGATATTCCAGAATGGGATTGTAGGTAGGCGAAATCGGGCAACGGGTTTAGAATATATTCAACTGTTTGTGAAAAACTATTTTACTGGTGATCGTTCAATTTTATTTTTGTTCCAAATACTCGTCTTGCCAACCCCTATCAAGATCAATCAAAATATGAATGCCCGTATCTCGAAATAAAGTTTTCGAGGTATTCGCGTTGTTCTATTTTTTTCAATTAAGAATTCATGAGGCGTTCCATAATACGCGTTGGAAATTGGAGAAAACATTTGAGATGCTGGCTGTCAATTAGTGTTATTGAGTCACACTTGTGTATAAAATTTTGTGTCGATCGATTCAATACATCCTGGTATAGAGCAATTCATCCAAAAATCTTGTTTTTCTAAAAAGCCACACATCGTCATTTTATCGATTATTTTCGCCTCTGGGGACTTATTCTTGACTTATGTCGAGATGGATTTGAGTGTGAATGCGGCTTCCTTTACATATTGCACATGGTATAGGCGATCCGTGAACGGAGGCGCATTCACACACGAATCCGTCTTCACATAAATCGAGAATGAGCCCCCTGAATGACTTAAAAAGTGATATAATGAACAGGGTCTAGCGGAATAAGTGTGGTGAAAATGTTCTCAACGAATTTTGAATCGCTAACTTTTTCTGTTGTTTATCATGATAAAATATGCCTGCAAAATTTATTTCAACATGATTAGATGAAGACACAACTTTGAAAAAAATCTGCACTTTTTATTTCACGTCTTTATATTGAGTAACGCGAAGAAAACTTTAATTTTTTGCCTGCGTCATGCTGGACAAAAAAATTGACAAATTTTGTTTTTTTTTCCCTAGAAATCAAATTGTAAATTATTCGTTTGGCTTCGTTAATAAATTATAATACTTCCAATAGTTATTTTACATATTATGCTAGTATATTCAATTAATATTTGTCCATATTTTTATTCGTTTCCAGTTTTGTTTTGAGAAAAAAATCAATTCACCGACTTATTATAGGTTTCTAGTAAAAATCGAGAGAGAGAATTCACTTGTTGGGGTTTCCGTACACTGAGAAAAAAAATTTCTAAGAAATAGAAATTCTATGATTGATCCAAATCGTTCATCGATTGAATAGTCGCAAAAGAAAATGCTATTGTAAGACACAAATATCGATTTGAACTAAACCAAAATTGGATTGTATGAAATCGATTTTGTTATAGTATAGTATATTTTGTTTATTCTATCGAATTTAGAAAATACTTGTTTTTGCGACAAAATCGATTTCATACAATTCAATTTTGGTTTAGTTCAAACGCTTCGGATTTGGCGCAAATAATTTTTTTTTCACAATTGCAATGGAAAAATAATCAGTTCAAATGATGAAGAATTGCGTTTGTCGTAAACAAGAAACTGCGCTTCGCGAAAGTCTCGCATCAATGAGTATCCAACAATATGTTCCTCATAGGCCAAATGAATATTTTATTGCATCTATGAATGCTGCTTTCAATAGAACAGATATTCTTTTGCGGGATATCGTGACGCTGATAAATTGGATAATTATATGCTTTATTCGAAGAAGATATCTGATAATACAGATATTGCTTTGTATGTACTGAAAAGTAGATAGCAACAAAAAAAAAGTTTAGACAACTGATCTCATTCTTTTTCAATCGAAAACATTAAAATTAAATCGATATTTGTTTCTTACAATAGCATTTTCTTTTGCGACTATTCAATCGATGAACGATTTGGATCAATCATAGAATTTCTATTTCTTAGAAATTTTTTTCTCAGTGTAGCTTCACCCGACTTGACGAAAGGATTTGGAGTCTCTCTATATTATTAAAATCCGAATCGACTTCTGGTGATAACAATTTGGTACTCCAAATTGAGAGCATAAAATTAAGAGTCACAAGGGTCAGATTACGGATGACAAAGGTCAGATTAACGGTCCAAATAAGGGTCATGGGTCTCACATATGGGCATATATGTGGGTTGGCAAGGGGAGCGATCAGGGGGCGTAGTCCCCTTGTATACAATAAAAATATATCAATTAATATATATGAATCGATAAATATAATTTTTCCAGAGATTTATAACGGAAAATTGAAGATTCATTCTCTGTGAAAAACATGAAATAAAAGGTGATAATTTTATAATTTTTTATAATTTTTTTCAAACCCGTATCGAATCATGTTAAAATGAATTTTTGAAAAGTAAATCTTTTTCTTCAATAGAAATTATGGCACAAAAATAGATTAAAAAATGTCACATAAATGTGGATATGTTTCTGATTTTTCAGATTTTTTCCAGAGTTTTTGCACAGTTTTTGACGGTTAAAACACCTGAAATTGGAAAAAGATGTTTTTTTTTACATAGGAATCTGATGTCATTTTGGCGATGGCTATCAATCAATTCCTACCTAGCGTTCAAAAATCGATTGAATGCTTATTTGAATTCGGATTGAAAAAACTTAAATTCTACAATCAACCAAGGATGGGAAAATTGGGAATTTGGCGTTCCTAAATATTAAATTACATTTTTCTTTCGTAATCTAAGAAAAATAATTGGAGATTACAATTAAATATCAAGTTGTATATCAATAACCCATTAATCCTTTGAAATTTATAATTCTTCTGAATCGATTGGGAAATACATGAGTTTTTATTAGCACTAATCGCAAATTACCAAAATATTCGAAGGAATTTTCAATTACATCTACTAACTATCGGCGATAGAAATAATCTAATAAAATACCATTGGAGAATACTTGACTAACCGGGAATTTGATTTCTCAGATTACAAATTATTGAATAATAAATATTCATAATGCCGAATTACTGCAATGGGTAAGTAATTTCATATTGTAGTTCTCCAAATTACATGGGTAATTTGGAATCTGACTTCGACGATTTTCCGATTAGGTAGATTATTTTTGGTAATCGGATCTGGCCTTCCCTGGGCCAATCAGAGTTCAGTATTCAATAACATGAAGTACTTCCCAATTAAAATTACAGCGGTTATTTCCCCCTAGCTTTTGATAATTTCCCTCTAGCTCTGCAATTGTTTCTCTAACCAAATAATTGTCAAATATTATCCTGTGGAGTGAAAGAAAGTCAAAATGAGTCGGTTTGGGAAGGATCCGATTACCAAAAATAATCCGTCGAATACCACTCGACCTCCAAAATTAATCGGACATTTCCCTCATGTTTTCCTGCGTATCAACGATCGGGATAAGTTTTGCACAAAAATCCCTCGCGCTGCGCGCTCGGTATTTTAATCTGCAAAACTTCTCCCTCTCGTTGCTACGCAACAAAACACTCCGGAAATATCCGATAATTTAGGAAGTCTCGTGGTATTACTACTGATAATTCATTCGTTATTTCCCAATTACTTAATTGACGGGATGATTTACTTTAATATTTCCAAATTCCCTTCTGTAATTTGAAATTGGAATAATCACACAGAGAAAAAAATAAAAAATTCACGATTTTTTTTTCTACATTCTCGAATCTGCAGTTTAGAACTTGCATCCGGCTAAAGTCTAGNATTGACGGGATGATTTACTTTAATATTTCCAAATTCCCTTCTGTAATTTGAAATTGGAATAATCACACAGAGAAAAAAATAAAAAATTCACGATTTTTTTTTCTACATTCTCGAATCTGCAGTTTAGAACTTGCATCCGGCTAAAGTCTAGAAAAAAAACAATTAATTTCAGAAAATAAATAAATGAAATTAATCAACCAAACAATGATGGTTTCAAGGCAAAAATATTCTGGAATCTATTGAATTAGGGGATTAAGTTCGCCTCTTTAGCACATTTTTAAAATGAAAGACATTTAGGAAATTTTGAATTGAACCTTTGAAAGAATGGAAAAAAATTGTCCTAAAAGGTTGGGCTCAGACGATCCAGTATCATCTGAAATGTGCAGATTCATTATCCCCTAAAGAAATTTTTTTTCTAATTTTTGGCCCAATTTCAAATTTCCAAATTCCCTTTGAAAAATAAATAAAAAATTGTCCTCAAAAGTTGGGCTCAGATGATTCAGAATCATCTGAAACGTGCAGATTCATTATCCCCTGAAGTGGACAATTCGCGTGAGTTGTGCTAAAAGGTCGTATAAACATTTTCTTTGGTTTTTCCCGAAATTTGGGCCAAAAGGTCGTATGAACACTTTCCCAGGGGATATGAAATCTCCACGTTTCAGATGTTTCTGAGTCATCTGAGCGTATCTTTTCGGTACCAAATTTTTTATTTTTCAACAAGGAATTAGAAAAATTTTGAAAATTCAGGCCTAAAGGTCGTATAAACACTTTCCCAGAAAATATGAATTCTCCACGTTTTGGATGATGTTGAGTCCCATCTCAGCCCAATTTTACGAGACAATTTTTTTGATTTTTTTTTACGCGTCATTCTTTCAATTTTTTGAAAATTTGTGCCAAAAGTTCGTATAAACACTTTCTCAGGGAATACGAAATCTCCACGTTTTAGATAATGCTGAGTCATCTGAGGTTAATTTTACGAGACAAATTTTTTCATTTTTTTACGCGTCATTTTTTTAATTTTTCGAAAATTTGTGCCAAAAGGTCGTATCAACACTTTCCCAGAGAATACGAAATCTCCACGTTTTGGATGATTCTGAGTCATCTGAGCCCAATTTTTCGAGACAATTTTTTAATTTTTTTTTATGGAGAATTTTTCAATTTTTTGAAAATACGGATAAAAAAGTCGTATAAACACTTGACTAGGGAATAATAAATTTCCACGTTTCAGATATGTCTGGGTCATTTGAACCTAATTTTTCCGAACATAGTTTTTGGTCTGCTTAAAAACAATTACGAGACTTTTTAAAAATTCGAGCCCAGGGATCGTATACATTCTTTTCCAGTAAAATTTTCTTTTTTCAATTTCTTCGCAAAAAAAAGGTTTCGATGGAAAACAAAAAACATTTTTAATTAATGAAAAAAATTAAAAAAAATGAAAAACAGGGCAGAAATAATGTTTAGATAGAATAGAGTAGAATCCGATCTTGATTTTTGGATACTTTCCGAAACAAAAAGTCAGTTCCACAAAAAAAATTAAAAATCTGCAATCCAGACGGGGAAAGGTGATACAACGCGGAATTTTCAACTCTTTTCGGAATTTCAGGACATTTCTGGTGCTGTGAACAACTTTAAACCATGCTTAATCGAAAGAACGGGAAATTTTCGCCAATAATACATATTGAAGACTCAAAAAATGTCTTATCATTTCTTCTGATACCCAGAATTTCAACAAAAAGACGACAAAAATCGAAAATCAAAGAAATTGACTTTTCCGACGATAATGGGGAGAGTTTTTCAAAGCTCTTTTGATAGTAGAAAAAACCATTGGAAAAGTCTCTACAAAATTAAAATTTTCAAGGAACGAAACCGGATCAATTATTAGCGAAATGGTATCCCGTTAATAGATCCGNGTATCAACACTTTCCCAGAGAATACGAAATCTCCACGTTTTGGATGATTCTGAGTCATCTGAGCCCAATTTTTCGAGACAATTTTTTAATTTTTTTTTATGGAGAATTTTTCAATTTTTTGAAAATACGGATAAAAAAGTCGTATAAACACTTGACTAGGGAATAATAAATTTCCACGTTTCAGATATGTCTGGGTCATTTGAACCTAATTTTTCCGAACATAGTTTTTGGTCTGCTTAAAAACAATTACGAGACTTTTTAAAAATTCGAGCCCAGGGATCGTATACATTCTTTTCCAGTAAAATTTTCTTTTTTCAATTTCTTCGCAAAAAAAAGGTTTCGATGGAAAACAAAAAACATTTTTAATTAATGAAAAAAATTAAAAAAAATGAAAAACAGGGCAGAAATAATGTTTAGATAGAATAGAGTAGAATCCGATCTTGATTTTTGGATACTTTCCGAAACAAAAAGTCAGTTCCACAAAAAAAATTAAAAATCTGCAATCCAGACGGGGAAAGGTGATACAACGCGGAATTTTCAACTCTTTTCGGAATTTCAGGACATTTCTGGTGCTGTGAACAACTTTAAACCATGCTTAATCGAAAGAACGGGAAATTTTCGCTAATAATACATATTGAAGACTCAAAAAATGTCTTATCATGTCTTATCATTTTTCTTCTGATACCCAGAATTTCAACAAAAAGACGACAAAAATCGAAAATCAAAGAAATTGACTTTTCCAACGATAATGGGGAGAGTTTTTCAAAGCTCTTTTGATAGTAGAAAAAACCATTGGAAAAGTCTCTACAAAATTAAAATTTTCAAGGAACGAAACCGGATCAATTATTAGCGAAATGGTATCCCGTTAATAGATCCGGGGAAAAAGATCCTTTTGCAATGAGATCCGTTGCAAAAAGATCCTGCAGCAATAAGATCCTTTTCAATTGGTTTTGGGTTCCAATGATTGTTAATTATATTTCTAGGTGGTAGGAGTGAGTTCGTGGTTTTTGTTATTTATATTTTTCGGCTTTTCCATAAATAATGTCGTGTTTTATTCACTTTAATGTCACGTATTTACATATTATCACATAACAAACAACAATCATTGTCATGAAGAACAATTATTCTGAACATATTTGTCATTAATAATTCACGGAAGTCTGCAATTTCATTCACTATTTACATTTCTCTTTGTTTTACACGACGAGGTATTTTACGGATCAATTTCGAACAAATATTTTTCTAGTTGTTTACATTCTCAATTTTGGATAGTGGGGATTTGAGACATTCGCGACGCCATGCACCGTAATTATCGATTACCTGAAGTGTTTATATTCTGAATATGAATTTCTTCTTGTGATTGTTGATGTGTTAGTGTAGACATATCTCTGTAGGATTAGAAAAATTGAGGGTTTTTGGAGAGGATCTTTTCGGTGAGGATCTTTTTGTTAAGGATCTTTTTGTTTGGGGATCTTTTTGTCGCGGGATTTTTTTGGGGGATCTTCCCCTTGGGGATCTTTTGACATGGACTCCAGCGAAATCACTCACAATACAAATTTGTGTTAATCATTCATTCCAGATTAACTCAAAAAATGGGCTCAAAAAAATTCAGAATCATCTAAGCATGAATATTTATAAATCCCCCAAAAAACGGGAATACGCCCTATTAGTTTCGTAAAAAAATTCTTAATTCCCTGTGAGTAAACCAAAAAAAATTGTCTCAAAAAGTTACATAAATATGAGTCAGACTCATCTGAAACTGGGAGATTTTGTACTCTCTCAGGAAGTGATTATACAATCTTTTGGCCCAAATTTGAACAATCTTCGAATCTACTCCAGACAGAGCAAAAAATTTGTCTCAAAAAGTTAGGCTCAAATGACTCAGAATCATCTGAAACGTGGAGATTTCATATTCCCTGGGAAAGTGTTTATACGACCTTTTTACACAAATTTTCGGGAAAACAAAAAAAAAATGTTTATACGACCTTTTGACATAACTCCCACGAATTCTACTGAGAAAGGAAAGTATTTCGAAAAATGCAAGTTTAGAATCGAAGTTTCTACAATCTAGTAAAAGGAGACATGGAATTTATCGGAAGAATTTCAGATTCAGGAAAAAAAAAATTTAACCATGATGAATTGATCAATTTCATGATTTATTTTTCTCTGTGCATATCCGCAAAAATGAAATAGTAAATCTGAGCGATTTCGCAAAAAAATTCATTAGGACTCCACTGAAGTTTAATTGAAATTTTATTGAAAATTCTATTCGTTTTTTTTTGCCATTCTATTGAAAAGTTTTTATAGAAAAGTCCATATAGAAAAAATTTGATGTAAAAGAATAAATAATTTATTGCGTTTTTTTGTATCCAAATTTTTTTATGGATTTATTTTTAAAAAATGTCTCAATAGAATGGCAAAAAGAAAACAAATACAATTTTCAATAGCATCGTGTCCAATGGGCCAAAGTTTCGTATAGACTTTTTTTTACTTTTCTAAGAATTTGGCCTAAAAGGTCCTATAAACACTTCCTAAGGGAATAGTAAATCTCCACGTTTCAGATGACTGACAATTAATTTCGGAGATATTTTTGAAACACTCACCGACTTCATTTTGTTGGTTGTGAATTGTCAATACACACGCCCTCCCCCAAATTTTCAGTAAAAATTCGCCATCTTCCTTAATTTTGAAGATATTTTTGAAAAATCTATCGACTCAATTTTCTTGGTTGTGAATTCTCAATGTACCTCCCCCCCCCAAATTTTCGTAAAAATCCGCTATCTCCCTCAGTTTCGGAGATATTTTTGAAAAACTCACCGACGCAATATTTTTGGTTGTGAATTGTCAAGGCACACCCCCTCCCCCTCAAATTTTTTGTTAAAAATCGCCATCTCCCTTACTTTTAGAGATATTTTTGAAAAACTCACCGGCTCAATTTTTTTGGTTGTGAATTCTCAATGCCCCCCCCCCCCAATTTTCGTAATAATTCGCGGTCGCCTTTAGTTTCGAAGATATTTTGGAAAAACTCACCAACTCAATTTTAATCTATTGTGATTTCTCAATCCCCAATCTCCTTCCCCCTGCCCCTCTTTGCAAAATCACCCCTCCTCACATCTGAAATTCCCGATATTTAGGCACCCCTCCGGTTGTATGGGGGGGCACTTACGCCCTTTAAATACCTCGGTTGCAATTTTTTAGTTCAATCTGAAAATCTTCTAAAATTAAGAAAAATTCAGTATTGGTTTTAGAAAATATTTGTTCCAAAAAACAATCTCCGAATTTATTAGTTTTTATGATCCCATTAAGGATAAAGTTTAAGAACAGGAGTTTCTAAAATCTAGAAACTAATGTTTATACGTCCTTTTGGCACAACTCACGAGAATTTAAATTTGTCAGATTACAAAATTAAATGAGTAATCCGAATTATTATCTGAGAATTACTCGAATAATTTGTAATTTCGGAATCGAATATTGCAGTTACTCTACCAATTTATAATCTGAAAATGACGATTACAAAATTCCTTTTTTAGTTAGGAATTGAAAATTCCTAATCTCAGCTGTAATATGTAATTTATTTCAGCAAATTTTTTTTCCTTCACAATGAGTATTTTTTGCCAAAAGACTTTTCAGTTACTGGAGGAATTCCGACGGGGCATTGTAAATTATATAGATGGATTCGCTTTCGTTTTTAATCCCAATAAAATTCTGATGTAATTCTCGTTGTAATTACTATCAATTACTATAATTTATCGGAACTGATAATCGAAAATCACAAATTAGAAATTCTCAGTGTAATAAAATCTCTCCCGAAGAAAATTTATACATCACATATATTTAGTAATTTTCAAGTAATTCGATTACAAATGTAATTCGAGGTTCCCATCCCTGCTACAAACGATCGCAAATAAGAATCCAATGTCATTGAAGCTGTAACTGTAAAATAGTTCCTGTCTTTTAAAAATGGATTGAACACTTATTTTTCAACTACGAACACAAAAAAATGAACTACAATCACGTGTAGGTCAAAATCTATCAGATACCAAATTTTTGTTAGAATTCGTGAAAGTCGGGTGCCAATTTCACACAGCTGTAATAGTAATCAGTGTAATCAGTCCCGTAATCCTGGGTAATCGATTACATTTTATAATCGCGGTGTCACTCAATTCGCCTGTGAATAGCCCCTCGCTTATTCCTTACATCCACGCCTGAACCTAGTGACCCTTAGTTTTGACCCTTGTATTCCGGCCCTACCACCCGACCCTCATGACTCTTGAATTTGACTCTTTTTTTTATTATTCGACGCCTTTCATTTCCTACGCTTCGTTTTGATTCTTATTTCATTTTGCAATTTATGACCCTTATCTTTGATCCTTGTTTATAATCCTCACGCCTGACCCTTGCGATCCTTGGTTTTGAGCCTCATTTTTTATTTTTACCTCTGAACCTCCCTTTCGTCCTTCATCTAATTTTGTGGTTTCTGATTCTCATCTGTAATCTTTATTTATGACCCTCACGGCGGAATCTTGTGACCCCTAATTTTGACTCTTATTTTCGAACCTCCGTTTCGGCTCGTATCTGATTTTGTAATTTCTGCCCTCATTTTTTACCCTTACTTGTAACCCTTTCGCCTAACTCTTGTGACCTTTCGTTTTAACGCTTAATTCTGATCGGCATACTAGAATTGCATGATCCTTAATTGTAATACTTATTTCTGAACCTTCGTTTTGACTCTTATTTAATTTTTTGATTTTTGACCCTCATCTTTGATCCTTACGCCTGAACCCTGTGTAACCGATAGAAATTATCAGCTATATATAATACCTCAAGACCTTTAAAATTATCGGATATTTCCTGAATGTTTTGTTGCATAACAACGAGAGGGATCAGTTTTGCAGATTAAAGTCCCGAACGCGTAGCGCGAGGGATTTTACTGCAAAGCTGATCCCGATCGTTGATATGCAGGAAAACTTGAGGGAAATATCCGATGAATTTTGAAGGTCGAGGGGTATTCGGAGGACAATTTCTTCAATTCTGATTTTGGCCGATCAGGATGCAGTGTTCGGGGTTACGGGACACATCTCACCAAAATGTGAGGAATATCTGTCAAATTCGTAGAAAACAATTGACAGGCTACAGGGAAATTATCAGTGTGAAACGCGTCACGTGAATCCGAATACTGCACTCTGATTGGTCAAAATCAGAATTGAGGAAATTGTCATTGTTATTGTTTTTCTCCGCTTCCCCGTCATTCTTTATTATAGTTTGAACCCCCAGTTGTCTTGAATGTCCGGTTTGACCCTTGTAATCACTGCATTCGAACTCGTTTGATCCTCAACACCATTCGCCCTTTATTCTTGCTGTGAACTTCTCTATATTGCCCATTATCGAATAAATAATTGATGACAGGAGAAAAACAATAGACATGCCCTTACTTATAAACTATTATAATTCTCATTTGATAGAACCATGCGGTATCGATTAAAAATGAAAAACAAATCCTATCTACCTCTTTATTTATTATACGATTATTATTTAATCTATAATATTTAGTCTCTTGTTTAGCGACACTGTGTGCCGAAAAAGCTGCGGGCTTGCGATAGTACGTGTTAGTACCAGGGTTGGGTCGTTCACTAAAAATCGGAGTTTTCTACGGTACATAGTAGAATACTGGTAATTTTCCTCTAAACGATAAAAAAAAGGAAAATAAATGGTAGAAAACCCCCCTTAACCCGACTATTTTTTTTTTCTCGTGTACCCTTTCGGGTTTTTACGATTTGTTCCCTTCCCACCCCGTAACCCCCTGTACCGCATTCGCCGAAGGACAAGGGAAAACCTCATTTGAGGAAAAACCTGCCCAGGTACAGTTGTCTCTTGCGAGACTCCCCCTTGACAATAAAGCCGTGAGATTTAGAATGTCGCAAATTCCCCCCCCCCCCCCCCCCCCC
>NW_021680879.1:17896-26519 GCF_001412515.2 Diachasma alloeum | reverse complement strand
CCCCCCCCCCGCTGGGAATCCAACTCGGATCTTCCGCATGTCCATCCCACACTCTAACCACACAGCCACCGCCGTCGGTCCCGTAGCCCGACTATTAGTGCAATAACACTCGTGGAAGCGTTCATATATCACTTCACGTGATTACGGGGGAAGGGGGTCTGCATATCGCGAGGACTATGACAGAAAGAGGAGGGGGTGTTGCTTAGATTGTCATGTCAGACCATATGTAGAATCATAATCATGAGGACACAGAATATTTTTTTAATGAAATAAATGAACTTATATGGGACATTCCATCTCAACTTGACCAACTTGAATTTTTTTGGTTCTTAGAATACTGAATTGGTATGCTCACTGTCAAATACTACATAAGTACAACCTTTCACTAAATTTTGGCTCCTTTAACATCAATAGTTTGTCTATGACATGTGACAAAAGCTCAAATCGTTAAAAAATCATATCTTGCGAACTAATTAACGGATATGGATGAATAAAAAAATATTTTCTTCGTTTTTTCATATACTTTCTAAATAAAAATACGACAGTACTACGAGGATAAGTAATAAGCGATTTTTCAAGTTTTTTGTCATTCAAATTCCACTATTACGCAGGGGCCAGACGAGAATCGAATAATTTTTTTTCCTCGGTGGATGATGGTAATGCATATTTTTTTAGGGATATTTTAAAATGGGACATCCATATGGAGATGAAAAAGAAAATTTCTTATCCTGAAAAATTCAATTTTCCGCTCATAAATGAGAAAAATGACTTTTAGGGGTCCAATTTGTCGCAATCACAAAAGTCTGACGAAATAAGGGTTAACTGAAAGAGGTGAATGAGACAATCACAAGGGTTGAATGATCGTAAATCGAGTGGAATAATTAAAAGCCTCTCCTGTTGTATCTCACGACGGCCAAACTTCACCATGGTCGTAATCTTTGATGGTCAAGGATCGCAAGGATCAAGCCTCGCAAAAGTCGTGGGTAATGAGAGTCAAACATCATCAGGGTCATACCTCGCGAGAGTCAAATGTCATAAGGATCATAACTGATAAGGACAAAACGATCGCAAGGGTCGAACAGCATAGACTGGCAGGACAATATCAAGGTTTAAATGACCACAAGCGTCAAACAACGAAGACAGGGCGAACAACGCCAAGGGTTAAACAAATAGGAGGGTTAACCGTACGAGTCAGGCAGCATAATCACCAGGTTCGAATGGGAGAGGTATGGGTGGAAGACCATCACAACAGCCAAGCGCTCACAAAGGTCAACTGGGAAAACCTTCTGCACTGAGAAAAAAATATAATTCTGACAATTAAATTTGATTCAGACAAGAATTTATAGTGAAATTTTGTTTGGAAATTTTGGGCATTTGTTTGTCTGAAACAGATTTGATTGACAGAATTATATTTTTTTCTTAGTGTGATTATCTCGCTCGATTCATGATCGTTCGAATCTTGAGACTGTTCTGCCCGCTTTCGTTGTTTGTCCTTGTGGCCGTTTGAACCTCGAGATTGTTCTATCGGTCTCTGTTGTTTGGCCCTTGCGATCGTTTCAACCGTTCCAGTTATGATCCTTGCGAGGTATGACCCTGGTGATGTTCGATCCTCGTGAGGCATGACTCTTGTGAGGTAGGATTCTTGCGACGCTCGGCCCTCATAAAGTATGACCATGGCGACGTTTAACCATCGCAAGATACGATGGGAGAGACTTTCAATTATTCCACTCGATTTATGATCATTCGACCATTGTGATGGTTTTATCCATCTCTTTCAGTTAATCCTCATTATCGTTGGACCTTTGTGACTGAGAAAAAATCTACTCTAAAAAGTCATTTCCTAATTTATAATCGAAAAATCTAACTTTCCATGAAGAGAAAAATTTTCCCTCATCTCCATATGGATATCCCGTTTCGAAATACCCCGAAAAAGTTATGTATTATCATCATCCATCTGTTAGAGTCCCGAGCGGTTGGGTTCGGTAATTTGGAAGATTAAGACACTCGCGAACGAATACTATAATAATATTCTTTATTTAATTTCTTACTTTTTAGATACCATTCAAGTGTTCAGACTGATACGGAAGGTATCAGGTGAACCGCAATAGGAATCGAGTTACTGGCCGAGAGACAATGGTCTCTCGAGTATTTATTTGATCGAGAGCCCATGTCGTCGTGGTCATTACCTCATATCTGCATGGTGTAATGATAACACCATGCGAATGAGCCCAGTGGAAACTGCTGATGCGAGTTCCACTGGCTTACTTTTAATTGCGAATATACGTGATACATGATTGCACGTATATTCCCAATTGTTTAGTAATTGCTTAATATTATATTTGTATTTCACAATGTGTGCCACTTATATTGGCATATTGTGAAATAAGTTGGATAATTATGCTCCACTTTTGGGGCATAACACATCAAAGAAAAAAAAATTATTCATTTTTCGTCTGGCCCCTGTGTAACAGCGGAATTTAAATAATAAACAACTTGAAAAATGGCTTATTACTCATCCTGGTAGTACTGTCGGATTTCTATTCGAAAAGTATATAAAAAAGCGAAGAAATTCTTTTTTTATTCGTTAAAATCCGTCAATTAGTTCGCAAGATATGATTTTTCAAAAATTTGATTTTTGTCACATGTCATAGACAAACTATTGATGTTAAAGGAGCGAAAATTTGGAGAAAGTCTGTACTTATGTAGTAGTTGACAGTGAGAATACCATTCCAGGATTCTGAGAACCAAATAAAATCAGGGTGGCTGAGTTGACATGGAATGTCCCACATTTGAGTTAAAATTGAATTTAAAAAAATAAATCGTAATGGGAGCTAAGTTACTCTGCATCCTCACGCGACATCCATCCGATCACAACTGACTCTCTCGTCATTCTTTCATTTGGGCAAACACTTTTTTCTTTCTCTATTTCAAAAATATTCTCACTCGCACTCATTCCTAACCAATACACTCTTTGTTCCAAAAAATGACCTTACTGTTCGTCACATAGGCCACCCTCGGTCACAGAAGAAATTCTCTCAAACCAAACACGACCTTAATAAAACTGTCACTCAACATAAATACATTTCATCTCACACTTCACTCAAGCATACTCTAAAAACAACTTTTCTTTTCAACGTAATATTTTCCAAAGACTTATTGTCTCTACTGTTTAGTCTATTATGAATTCTTACTCTAAATATCTGGCAACAGCGCCTTCTCATTCCTCCATACCATTTCAATAGGTTCTTCATTCACACCACAATATCCACACATTCACTGATTCCATACATATTCTTTTTTTTTTCAATTTCAATCATCAGGAATGCATCTTTCCGTCATTTAGTCCGTAAGGCAAATGACAAAATAGTATATTTCGATAGGAGTGAGACGAAATTTTTACGAGTGTGAAGTTGGCGGCCCGAGGCGAAACCGTGTTAATCACACGAGCTGAAAATTCCCGTTTCACATGTGTCGAACAATAATTTTTCATACTGACGTTACGTTCAGCGAGTGGCTAAACTTTTTTTTATTTACTTTTCGTCACGGAGGCCCGATAAACGGTGGTTACTGGGGCTCCGTTGGGAGGGGGTAAATGGCGTTTAACACTGCAGTTCTAAAATCGGTGGTCCGAGGATGGTAAGTGGAGGACCAGCTATGGTAAGTCTCACTTACCACTCCAAGGGACCGATAAAGTGCGACGTGAAGTGAGCTGATCGAATCGTCACTTGGGCATGCGCTCTACGTTCGGGAAAATGTATAGTCTAGTAAGATTTACAGCGCGCTTAGCGGCCTTCTCTGTAACCCGCGGGTAATAAAAGTGGCAGTCGCCACATTGTTGTTGTGCATCGTTGTACATCGAATGACTATTCAGGAGAAAATTGTGACAAAATTCGGGGAAAAATAAAAGAAAATGGAGAATCTTATTGTTCCAGATAGTGTTGAAAGCGATCAGGAAGTACTGTCTCATGACATGTTTAGTGATACGGACATTAAGAGTAAGATATCGTTTGTATTTTTCTTTAGATTGATAATCATAACTTTGGTAAGCAAATGAGGAGTTATATATTTTCTTATATGCAAATATAAGAAATTTGTTAAAAGCGGATATAAGATAAAAGGAATATTTATGATTGATAAAAAAAGTTAATTCAAGAGTTTTGGATCCACTTCAGGTTGATATTTTTGTTCGAGAAAGGTTAATTCGCAAAATATCTGTGTTTTTATGTTCAATTCCTGTTCGAAATAAATGAAAAAAATTTGAAACCACTGAGTATCATCCCTTTTCCTTGATATCTCTTCTTATTTTTTAAATTCGATGCAATTTTTTTTTTCGCAAATGCAAAATTTTCATTACCAACTCCACAACGTAATATTTGAATGCTCTATTGTGACTGAATTTCACGAGGGTTCTACCTTGCGAGGGTTAAACGTCACGAGGACCATATCTTGCAAGGATCAAACGTCATGAAGCTCATACCTAGCAAACTTCAAACGTCATCAGGGTCAAATCGTGGCACAGGTCACATCTCGCAATGATCCTGCCTTGTGAGAGTCAAACGTCGCAACGGTCATACCTCACAAGGAGCCAACGTTGCAAGGTTCAGAGGTTGCAAGGGTTATCCTCGCAAGTACCATGTCACCCGTTAAACCTTTCACGATTTTCCTTCCTGCTGCTTTTGTTTGGCCCCCATAATCGTTGGACCATTGTGATTGTCTTTCGTGCCTCCCCAGCTGCTGCTTGTTGTCGTTTGACCTTTGAGATTGTTCTACCTCTGTTTTTTAACCGTTACAACGTTCGACCCTCGCGAAGTATAAAACTTGCGATGTTTTATCCTCGCGAGGTATGACCATGGCAATATTTGACCCTTCTGAGGCATGACCCTTGCAACCCTGTCAATGGGGTGGTTCTCGCGCCAAAACAACTGTGCTGTTCACAATCCCGCACGCACGCGGTCATAAAGGTCTAAACCTCCTTGGTAAATTACTTGTTTTTCTACATCTAGAATACTTGGTATAATACCGATGGTATTTTACTTGCCCAACCCTGGTTGGTACACTACTAGCACTACGTACTGCTCACTGAAATGTATGGAAAAATTATAGTTTTTCATAATCTATGTGTTAAACTTATCATCTGGAATCGAATTCGATGAAGAACTTGCCAATCATTACGAAAAATTAACAATTACGCATTTTCCCCTGATCGAACAAATAATACGCTGTACGGCTAGGGTACTAGCCCTGTACCGTTTGAGTTATAATACGAAACCAATACGCCGTGCGCTCCCTGTATAGTCCTCGCCAGGAAAGAAGGAACAGCGGGTTTTAGCCGACGGCCCTCCACCACTGCCCACCCCGGCATGAAATGTATCACTCCGCGCGCGCCAAATTTGAGCGCAATCTTCAAATTAATTCCAGTTTCCACTGAAGTCTGATGAAAGGTACTCATCATTACTCAAAATAGGAGAATAATAATAGACAAATTATACATCCATAACCTCAATATTCTTAAGGGGGGCCCAGGGTAAATTTGAAAGTCTTTAGTTGATGAAAATAACTATCTAGTGACTTTTGACATATCATGAGGTACGTAAAAACTAAGCAAAATTTCGTACCCAACTCATTTTACCCCGTACGTTATGCGAAATGGTGGTTTTTCGTGATTTAGCTTTGAAATGCTCCTCGCACCACAATTTTCATCCGATTCAAACTTTATTTTTACTTTTTTCATACCGCATAAAAATTATTATTCTGGGTAGTCGAACATTAAAATAGTACATAACAGGTGTTCAATATTGGAAAATGGAGAGTTGGATGAAGAATCAATTTTGAACTGAATCAATTTAAAATCTTATCCCTTTTGATTAAACCGAAAGCAAGTGGGAACGTACGTATTGCATATGGTATGGTTATTTTTGCTAAGAAATTAGCAATATGCTTCCGAATAGTCATTTTGCACATCATTTCTTTCTATCATGTATAATTCATTATTTATTTCATTTTATTAAATTTAATAAGATTTCATTGTAACTAATTTTGTCAGATTTTCAACTGAGTTGAATGATATCATCATCATTATTTTTATTATCCCTTTCTTCTATACAAACAGTTGTTTTTTTTACAATTCCATCTCTCCCCTCAGCTAACATGTTAATTAAAAAATTTGATTTATAGATGCTAGAATAAATTAAAAATATCACATTTACAGAAACCATGAGAAAGCTCACTTTCAACAAAATTTATGAAAAATTCGAAATTTTCAACAATCATCATAAAAATTAAATCAACCAATATATCTCTCGTTATCATCGTTTAACTTCGCTTTTCAAAAAATGACCAATTTTTGAGTATTTTCAAATAAATCAAAATAACGATTGTTGCTATCGCCTTCATCTTCGAACTCGGTCAAAAGTACATTCAAACCAATTTTTTCAAGCCATTATTCAATGAATTCAAAACCTTTTTTTCAGTTATCAAATTCAATAATTTAATCGTGGAACAACCGATTTTTGAAAACATTCGGCAATTAAATAAACTAATCAATGAATGAAATTTTAATTAATGGCGATTGATAGGGCTCAACAATACCTACATTGGAAAAAAAAATTCAATTCCATCCATACATTAACGAACAATTGAAGAAATACTTTGTTACATACGTATATACATACATACCCACGTACGGAAGAGGTCTAAAAATTGCATTTTCGGACTTTTTGGATCATACTGGGTCGATATAACACAAAAGTCCAAGACGATTGTTCTTCGAAATGCAAAAATTATTCGAATAATTCAAATTTTTGAATTAACATTTTAGCTGAGGGGAGAGATGGAATTGTAAAAAAAAACAATTGTTTGTATAGAAGAAAGGGATAATAAAAATAATGATGATGATATCATTCAACTTAGTTGAAAATCTGAGAAAATTAGTTACACCGAAATCTTATTAAATTTAATAAAATGAAATAAATAATGAATTATACATGATAGAAAGAAATTATGTACAAAATAACTATTCGGAAGCATATTGCTAATTTCTTAGCGAAAATAACCATACCATATGCAATACGTAATTTCCCACTTGTTTTCGGTTTAAATCAAAAGGGATAAGATTTTAAATTGATTCAGTTCCAAATTGATTCTTCATTCAACTCTCCATTTTTCAATATTGAATACCTGTTATGTACTATTTTAATGTTCGACTACTCAGAATAATCATTTTTATGCGGTATGAAAAAAGCAAAAACAAAGTTTGAATCGGATGAAAATTGTGGTGCGAGGAGCATTTCAAATCCAAATCACGAAGAACCACCATTTCGCATAACGTACAGGGTAAAATGAGTTGGGTATGAAATTTTTCTTAGTTTTTACGTACCTCATGATATGTCAAAAGTCACTAGATCGTTATTTTCATCAACTAAAGACTTTCAAATTTACCCTGGGTCCCCCTTAAGAATATTGAGGTTATGGATGTATAATTTGTCTATTATGATTCTCCCATTTTGAGTAATGATGAGTACCTTTCATCAGACTTCAATGAAAACTGGAATTGATTTGAAGATTGCGCTCAAATTTGGCGCGCGCGGAGTGATACATTTCATGCTGGGGTGGGCAGTGGTGGGGGGCCTTCGGCTAAAACCCAATGTTCCTCCTTTCCTGGCGAGAACTATATCATTACTGTGACGTTACGCCGTGAACAGTTCAATCGTACCTACATGCCGGCAGTACATTACTCGTACACCCTGCAGACCTCCTAACCTCACAAAATCCAAGGATACGGTGGCTTACCTAGAGGACCAGTACTGCGTACAGCTGCCGTGAACATTGGAACTGTGCGAAAGCAGCACAGCTCCCGTACAACGTACCAGTACGATGTACTTGTGAAGTACGGTCTCCGTACGCACCTACGGAACCAGTACGGTACTGCCACATATCAGTACGCTGTGCGCTTACAATACCACACTGGATTGGGGCTATCTGGGGAGTTTTTGCAAAACTGAAACAGATAGCAGTAGGGCGTCACCAAGTTCACTAGCTTTAACCAGCGAAGGCAGCGTATGAACTTTGTCGCTGGGCCAACCATGTTAAAGCATAGGAGAAATTGGCCCAGTGACAAGGCGCTGCCAAAACCTGTTAGTAAATCAAGTAACCATCGGCAGCCCTTGCTCCATTTGACAATGACGTCGAACAATGATAGACATATGCATGCTATCCTTCTGATATATTGAAATGGTAGTCAGCTGGCGCCTTTAGTTTATGAATTGACCGAAAAACTCCCCACTCTGGCGAATAAGGATCCATGTTGTAGCATGGATGTAGCATGGATGTGCATGGATGTCATTTTAAGGCGAAAAATGGGCCAAAAATGATTGGAATATAATCAAAAAATTATTTAAATGCTGATAGACAAACAATTGGTCCCAATTAATACCCATTAATAGGTTATTTTGTATAATTAGGAGAAATTATTGATGGTGTGCTGTGTGGTAAAGAAGTTCAGATGGGAGAATGCCGCGAGATGGCGCCAGTGTTAAATTATCGAGTCGGAGGTCAACTGTCAGCAGTCCCAGGCATATTTTTTATTCTATTTCAATTATGAATATTAGATAGGTTTGGGGGGGGG
>NW_021680879.1:13768-13973 GCF_001412515.2 Diachasma alloeum | reverse complement strand
GCCCTGGAATAAGTAGTAACAGAATTAAAAAAATTAAAAGTCAGACAACATTAAAAAATCAAAATCCAAAAAAAAAATGGCCTGATCCAAAAACCGAAGGGGAACTTTCGATTCCAAAAATCGTCCTCTACAATACCCTCTGAGGAAAGTGATCGGTTACGGGACACCCTGTATATATATGTATATAATGTATAATATATATATA
>NW_021680879.1:12674-13497 GCF_001412515.2 Diachasma alloeum | reverse complement strand
GGGCGTAAATTTTCACGAACCCATTCTGCCCTTTCTGTTGAATTTTGAAATCCATAATTGTGGGTTTCATGTGGGGCGGGGGGGCGGGGTATCAACTCGGGAAATGACAAACAAACCTATTCTGCCCCATTATTTTCTTCGTGAGCGAAAGGGGCGAGGGCTGGCAGGAGGGGGATGTCAATTCGGGAAATTTCTCACGAACCCATTCTGCTTCTTCCGTTGAATTTTGAAATCCATAATTATGGGTTTCATTCGGGGGGTGGGGGGGTGTCAACTCGAGAAATGACAAACAAACCCATTTTGCCCCACCGTTCTCCTCATGAGGGGAGGGGGAAGTTAATTTGGCCCATGACCTACAGAACCATTGGGCCCCATTTGTTCCTTTTTCTCTATGAGCATGAGGGGGGCGGGGGGTGTCAATTTGGGAAATGACTTAGAAACCCATTTTGCCCCATTACTTGAATTTCAAAATCCATTACTGCGGGTAGGGATGGGTGGTGAGCAGGGGGCGTCAACTCGGGAAATGACAAACAAACGCATTTTGCCCCATTANCTGTCAAAGTTTAGGGGTGGGGGGAGTTGATCCCGGCAATGAAAACCAAATCCATTCTGCTCCATTTTGTTCCTAATGTGTGACAGCGAGGAGGGGGGAAACGTCAATTTGAGAATGGCTTAGAAACCCATTTTGCCCCATTTTAAAAAATTCCGCAATACATCATTGTGGGTTGTGGGGGCGGAGAGGGGGGGTATGTCACTCTGAAAATGACTGACAAACCCATTTTGCCCCATTTGTTGTATTTTACCTGATGAGCGAGAGGGGGCG
>NW_021680879.1:12241-12428 GCF_001412515.2 Diachasma alloeum | reverse complement strand
GGGGGGGGGGGTGTAGCGAGCCACCGAGTTGAGACGGTCTTATTCTTTGTCTCAATTCACAGATAGGATAGATTTCGGAGACGGAATTCATCTCCAAGATATACGCGTGCCGGCATAGGAGCGAGAGAGATGGCTAAATTGTTTTCGTTCACCCGTCGATCATCTCTTCTCCGGTGTCCTTGGTCAG
>NW_021680879.1:11779-12014 GCF_001412515.2 Diachasma alloeum | reverse complement strand
CGGCACGATTACAAGGGTAAAATGGGAAAAAGGATGGAAACGGAATTTTGATCCTCACGTTTACCCCGGTCGTCACTCCTACTTTACCTTTGTGATCCCTCGGGTTCCTCCGTTTGACCTTTCTATTGACCCTCATGATCACGACACTCGTCCCACTAGTTTGACTCGTATGTTGCGTTTGATTGTCGTAATTCCCCTAGAAGTCTCCCTCGTTTAACCCTCACGATCACTTCAC
>NW_021680879.1:7855-8157 GCF_001412515.2 Diachasma alloeum | reverse complement strand
CCCCTCGCACTCATTAACAAAGAAACAACAAATGGAGCAAAATGGGCCTGTTACCTATTTCCCAAATTGACCCCCCCCTGCCCCTGATTATGAAAACCGTGGGGCAAAATGGGTTTGTTTATCATTTTTTGAGTTGACACCCCCTCACCCCGCTCGCACTCATTAGGAGAATAATGGGGCCAAATGGGTTTGTTTGTCATTTCCCAAATTAACTTCCCCCCTCGACCCCTCTCGCTTATTAAGAAAATAATTGGGTGAAATTGGTATGTTTGTCGTTTCCCGACTTGACATCCGTCCCCTCG
>NW_021680879.1:7371-7599 GCF_001412515.2 Diachasma alloeum | reverse complement strand
GAATCAAACCAAAAATAATCGATTTCAAAATTCAACAGAAGGGGCAGAATGGGTTCGTGAGCAATTTCCCGAATTGACTCCCCCCCCTGCCGCCCCCTCTCGCTCATTGAGAAAATTATGGGATAAAACGGGTTTGTTTATCGTTTTCCGACTTGCGCATTCAGAAAATGAATAACAAATGGGGCGAAATGGGTCTGTGAGCTATTTCCCGCTTGACTCCCCCCCCCC
>NW_021680879.1:2029-6139 GCF_001412515.2 Diachasma alloeum | reverse complement strand
CCCCAAACCTATCTAATATTCATAAGTGAAATAGAATAAAAAATATGTCTGCGACTGCTGACAGTTTCCCGCCGACTCGATAATTTAACACTGGCGCCATCTCGCGGCATTCTCCCATCTGAACTTCTTTACCACACAGCACACCATCAATAATTTCTCCTAATTATACAAAATAAAACCTATTAATGGGTATTAATTGGGACCAATTGTTTGTCTATCAGCATTTAAATAATTTTTTGATTATATTCCAATCATTTTTGGCCCATTTTTCGCCTTAAAATGACATCCATGCACATCCATGCTACATCCATGCTACAACATGGATGTACCATGGAACCTCAATCGCCAGGGCAATTGAATCCTCTGCGTCTAATCTTATTACAACATTAAATTAAGAGTTGTCTTCTCTTGCTCCCATAGGCAAATTCAAGATAAAAGATATTACGAGGGTCTGGTGCAAATAAAAATCCGTGAGCTCACTCAAGAAATATCCACCATAACCCGTGAGATTGACTCTCAAAACAAGGAGCGAGCCACCTTCCTACACTACGATGACCGAGCCAAAAACTTAGCCAGTGAACTAACAGACTTGCAAGGACAACTGGCAGACTACAACATCGTCATCGACAAGGTGACCTCGAACATGGAAAAAGATTCAATGGAACAAGAGTCCGCCGATCTTCGCGCCTTGAACGATAAGGCAACCGAAGAGATTGAGATACTTTTCGAACAACGACGCTCAAAAGAGCAACAATTGAGACAAATGGAGGAAAAAATTGAATTGGAAGAGCGGAAGGAGGAAAGAGTTGTCGAGGGAATGAGTTTAGATGTTCGTGCTAAGTACGAAAAATTGAAAAGTTTGAGGAACGGTCTGGAGGATGAGATATCTCAAATGCAGAAGAATATAGATCGCCTGTCAACCGAAAAACAAAACCTAGAAGAGCAAATAGTGCTATCTCAAGTGAAACAAGAAGCTGTAAAACTTCGCGTGAAGATCGCTGATGTTGAAGAAAAGCGACATCGACTGCAGGAGGAGCAAAGGAACAAACTGTCTCCCGAAGAAGAACGAGAAAAATTACTAACAAAAGTTAAACAAGATAATATGGACATCGTAGCCGCAGAGAAAAGGATAAGCGAAGCGAAGAAACAAATACAACAGATTGAACAAGAGATGGAGCAGTTGGAAATGGACATAGAGGAGAATCATTCAGAGAAACAAGTAAAGTACAATGAATTACGAAAGAGAGAAGAAGCTATCGAACAGTTTATGCCCACATTCGAGCAAAATAAAGCCGAAGAAACTAATAAAATAGCTAAAACAGAAGAGGAGATCATCGACAAATTGAAGAGGTTAGCCTGTATTATCGACAACGAGTCTGGACAGTTTGGAATGGACGAAATTGCACTTCTAGATATTTGTTCAAACGAAGAAAATGAGGATCAAAGCTTCGTCGGTCTTTGCAAACAACACTTGAAGCTCCAACAAGCTGTAAAAAAAATGGAACGATTGGAAAATAAATTGAAAGCTGAATTAGTTAATTTGCTCGACAAAATCAGAACAAAGGAGAATGAACTCATTGTTTTGGAGGATCTAGATGGACTTAAAACAAGATCTCAAATGCAATATGAGGAGTTAGGGACTAGAAAAGAAGAGTTGAGAGGACGACAACCGAATTTGGAAAAAGAATTAAACTTAGTGATAAACGAACACCAAAATCTAAAACGAGAATTAGATAATAACGACATTTATATACAAATCAGCGCATTAGAGGAAAAACACGAAAAATTGAAAAAAGGCAATGAAAATATGGAATGTTTCATTAATGACGGTAAAAACCGGGTAAATTATTTACCTTTGAGAGAGAAGGCTCTTTCACTCGTCAATAGTTACAATGAGTTTCTGAAGGAGAACCCTAAGTCCATGAATTAATTCACAAGTGATTAGATGAATTGTTTTTCGCCTGTAATTTTTATAGACCTTCTCTTTCCACTCACGAAAAAAATGAAAAAATTGGTTTGAATAATTTTAATCAGAGAAATGTTTTTATTACCCTTCATATTTAATTATTTGATGGTTCTACTAAATATGAGATAATGAAAGTAATTCATAAATCCTTTTTCAGACATCTTCTCTGGGTTCTTCACTTGCTTCCAGCATATTTCGATAATGCTTTAACTTTTTCTTAGATTTTCTTATCTTCTTTTGATATCTTGGGCCTTCTGAAGCTCTGAAGCATTAAATGAAAAGGAAATTTCATCTATTTTTCAAAATACTGTATAATGCAAGGAGGGTGCAAATGACGTTTTTGACGAGTGTGGGGTTTAAAGCCCGAATCAGGACGTGGTTCTAATCACACAAGTGACGTTCTGTTATTTCCTTTTACAACGTATACTGAAGTGCCGGTTCACAGCACGGTGAGCGATAATACATTAGAGCACTAGAGCACAAATGCCGTTTTTGATGAATATGTAGTTTAAACGCTGAGTCGAAAGCGATATCAGTATTCACATTCGTTGAAAAGAAAATTTATGTGCGAGTGGTCTATAATATTTTTTCTCATTCCGGCCGTAAGGCGGAATTACAAATTCTCGCTGCCTACGGCCATTATGATAAAAAATTCTGTTCATCACGCGGCCGAAAAAAAGGTTTCTAGCTCATATGATTGCGGCCTACGAACTCGTATTTACCAGAAATGTTTTTTTCGGCCTAATGACGAAATAGACTATTATGGCACTCCATACACCAGTCGTGTTTGAAGCGATTAAGTCGACTTATTGCGTGGCGTGGCATAAATCCAATTAGTATACGCAACGAAATAATCAAAGCCAAGCTTGAACATGATATTTAGATTATTTAGTAAATAAGTCAGATTTAATATCAGTAGATGCAGCAAATTCTATCAAGAGACTTTTGTTGAGGAATGATTCTCTATGAAAGTAGTTATGTACTTGAAATATTCTCTACAGCCCACTCAGTTGCGTCATAGACACTGATCAATGTTTGTGTGTTCGAATGCCGCATAAAACACAGATTAAAAATAAAATTCTTACATATAGTAATAAATCACAGAATTTCTCCATTCTACACGGAGAGAAAACAATCGGAAACAATCTTGCGATCGCAAGACTTTTACGTCAAAAGGATCCAATTGTTGGTGTTATTCCTTACTGGTTATATCCTTGTTGTTGAAGAAAAGTACCAATTCTTCTTCAATATTTATATAGCAGCCCTGGTGATCCAGGAGCCACGGTACTTGCGTGGCTGTTGCGTGGCTAATAGGATTGTCATTTTCTGGGGCTAAAAAGGGAGAAATAATATCTAAAAACACAATAAACGTGGATAGACGAATTATTAGTTTATATTTGTACTGTTTATAACATTGTTTTCTATCAATTGATTGAAATTAATGTGAGTGTATATAATGATAAAACAATACCCGTAGGGGGAATGCCGAGAGATGGCGGCAGTGTCGATATCCCAACGGGGTCGGTCAAGTCGACAGCAGTCGCAGCCAGAATAAGTGAGACCCCAACAGAGGTGGGGCGCCACGGTCGATTCTAACGGCTGGGCGAGCTGCCTGTGCCGGTAATTCGGCAGTAGGGCCAGAAGAAGANGCCTGTGCCGGTAACTCGGCAGTAGGGCCAGAAGAAGAATATCCATGGATTTTTGGAGTGGGGGACAAGCATATGAGTGGGAATTACGTAGAGTGGGGTATCCTGGGCACGGAAAACATTGCTAGAAGCCCTATAGCAGTCCCGCTGTCACAGGGGTAGGTTCGAAGGGGGGTTTATGTCCTCCTTGTGCTCAATGTTTACTTTATGTTTTTCCGTTGATTCATTCGCCCGCTAATTAATATTATGGGATGAGACGAGGACTTTTCGATGGAGAATTAGATTCCCCATCTATCAACCCCCGTTTCATCCCTTAATCTTTGTTATAAAAAAATTAAAACTGCGACGAAAGTCCCGGCGCTGTGAGAAAGCTAATGGTTTCTCGGTGCAGTGACTCCCGATAATTCGCCCGCTAATTAAAAAATCGTCTCTCCCCTCCTAATTAACATTAAGGAATGAAACCAACGCTGTTCGATGGAGAATTAAATTCCCCATCCA
>NW_021680879.1:1055-1934 GCF_001412515.2 Diachasma alloeum | reverse complement strand
GCTGTTCGATGGAGAATTAAATTCCCCATACAGCAACCCCCGTTTCATCCCTTAATCTCTGTAATAAAAAAATAACTGCGACGAAAGTCACGGCGCAACACTGAGAGAAAAAATTACCTCTGCCGAAAATATATTTATTCCGCTCAAAAATATCGAAATAACATCGTCTAATAATATAAGATACGTGGAGTTAACGTATAGTTTGATCTAAATATATAAATAATTTGTCGCCTCAAAATCTGTTTTTTTTCACGCACACAAGTCAAGCGGAAAAGAAGTACACTATTCCGCTGATTACAAAAAAGCTTCGTAAAAGGTTTTGAAATTTTCTGTGAATCAGAGGTTTGATCTTCTCAAACTTATCCGTTTGTGACCTCAGAACTGGAGTTTGATTTCTCAATCAATAACTATCAATGGCGGGGAAACAAATGAGTAATATTGGAAATAATAGAGAAAGTCGCAGTAGAGAATATACAGTCGTATTTTTGCTGAAAGAATGTTTTTTCTGTCAGCTCAAACTTTTGCTTCAGGGAAAATTTTTTGGTTTGCAGTCAAACAGATTATTATTTATCATGATATTTGAATCTTGTTATTCTACTCGAAAGAATATGTATTCATATGCCCTTGTCAGATTTTCAAGTGGAAAGAATAAATTTTTTGCTGCAGAATATTTTCTCGTGGGGAATAATAATCTTGAGATCAGAAAATTTTGTACAGGTGAACATTTATCTTTTCGGCAGAGGTAATTTTTTCTCTCAGTGAATGAAAAACCTAATGGTCTCTCCCCGCCTAACTCGCCCGCTAATTAAAAAATCGTCTCTCCCCGCCTAATTAACATTAAGGAATGAAACTAATGTTGTTCGATCGAGAATTAAATTC
>NW_021680879.1:645-853 GCF_001412515.2 Diachasma alloeum | reverse complement strand
CATCAACCCCCGTTTCATCCCTTAATCTTTGTAATCAAAAAAGAAAAACTGCGACGAAAGTCGCGGCGCTATGACAAACCCAATGGTTTCTCGGCGCAGAGTGCCACCCCAATAATTCGCCCGTTAATTAAAAAATCATCTCTCCCCTCCTATTTAACATTAAGGAGTGAAACCAATGCTGTTCGATGGAGAATTAAATTCCCCATCC
>NW_021680879.1:0-434 GCF_001412515.2 Diachasma alloeum | reverse complement strand
AATCCCGTTTCATCACTTAATCTCTGTAATAAAAAAATAAAAACTGCGACGCAATTTACGGCGCTATGAAAAACTTAATGGATAACTCGTCTGTCAATTAAAAACTCGGCTCTCCCCTCCTAATTAACATTAAGAAATGAAACCAATGCTGTTCGATGGAGAATTAAATTCCCCATCGAGCAAACCCCGTTTCATCCCTTCATCTCTGTAATCAAAAAATAAAAACTGCGACGAAAATCGTGGCGCTATGAAAAACTTGGTGGATAAGTCGCTCGCTAATCAAAAAATCGCCGCTTCTCTGCTAATTAATATTAAGGAATGAAACCGATACTGTTCGATGGAGAATTAAATTCCCCATGCATCAACCCGCGTTTCATCCCTTATCCTCTGTAATAAAAAAACAAAAACTGCGATGAAAGTCGCGGCGTCATGAG